>NC_092339.1:209918787-210221818 GCF_046630445.1 Rutidosis leptorrhynchoides
GATTATCAAATAATGATAATCTAAAATATCCTGTTTACACACGACCATTACATAATGGTTTACAATACAAATATGTTACAACAAAATAAGTTTCTTGAATGCAGTTTTTACACAATATCATACAAGCATGGACTCCAAATCTCGTCCTTATTTAAGTATGCGACAGCGGAAGCTCTTAATAATCACCTGAGAATAAGCATGCTTAAAACGTCAACAAAAATGTTGGTGAGTTATAGGTTTAACCTATATATATCAAATCATAATAATAGACCACAAGATTTCATATTTCAATACACATCCCATACATAGAGATAAAAATCATTCATATGGTGAACACCTGGTAACCGACATTAACAAGATGCATATATAAGAATATCCCCATCATTCCGGGACACCCTTCGGATATGATATAAATTTCGAAGTACTAAAGCATCCGGTACTTTGGATGGGGTTTGTTAAGCCCAATAGATCTATCTTTAGGATTCGCGTCAATTAGGGTGTCTGTTCCCTAATTCTTAGATTACCAGACTTAATAAAAAGGGGCATATTCGATTTCGATAATTCAACCATAGAATGTAGTTTCACGTACTTGTGTCTATTTTGTAAATCATTTATAAAACCTGCATGTATTCTCATCCCAAAAATATTAGATTTTAAAAGTGGGACTATAACTCACTTTCACAGATTTTTACTTCGTCGGGAAGTAAGACTTGGCCACTAGTTGATTCACGAACCTATAACAATATATACATATATATCAAAGTATGTTCAAAATATATTTACAACACTTTTAATATATTTTGATGTTTTAAGTTTATTAAGTCAGCTGTCCTCGTTAGTAACCTATAACTAGTTGTCCACAGTTAGATGTACAGAAATAAATCGATAAATATTATCTTGAATCAATCCACGACCCAGTGTATACGTATCTCAGTATTGATCACAACTCAAACTATATATATTTTGGAATCAACCTCAACCCTGTATAGCTAACTCCAACATTCACATATAGAGTGTCTATGGTTGTTCCGAAATATATATAGATGTGTCGACATGATAGGTCGAAACATTGTATACGTGTCTATGGTATCTCAAGATTACATAATATACAATACAAGTTGATTAAGTTATGGTTGGAATAGATTTGTTACCAATTTTTACGTAGCTAAAATGAGAAAAATTATCCAATCTTGTTTTACCCATAACTTCTTCATTTTAAATCCGTTTTGAGTGAATCAAATTGCTATGGTTTCATATTGAACTATATTTTATGAATCTAAACAGAAAAAGTATATGTTTATAGTCGGAAAAATAAGTTACAAGTCGTTTTTGTAAAGGTAGTCATTTCAGTCTAAAGAACGACGTCTATATGACCATTTTAGAAAACATACTTCCACTTTGAGTTTAACCATAATTTTTGGATATAGTTTCATGTTTATAATAAAAATCATTTTCTCAGAATAACAACTTTTAAATCAAAGTTTATCATAGTTTTTAATTAACTAACCCAAAACAGCCCGCGGTGTTACTACGACGGCGTAAATCCGGTTTTACGGTGTTTTTCGTGTTTCCAGGTTTTAAATCATTAAGTTAGCATATCATATAGATATAGAACATGTGTTTAGTTGATTTTAAAAGTCAAGTTAGAAGGATTAACCTTTATTTGCGAACAAGTTTAGAATTAACTAAACTATGTTCCAGTGATTACAAGTTTAAACCTTCGAATAAGATAGCTTTATATGTATGAATCGAATGATGTTATGAACATCATTACTACCTTAAGTTCCTTGGATAAACCTACTGGAAAAGATAAAAGTGGATCTAGCTTCAATGGATCCTTGGATGGCTCGAAGTTCTTGAAGCAGAATCATGACACGAAAACAAGTTCAAGTAAGATCATCACTTGAAATAAGATTGTTATAGTTATAGAAATTGAACCAAAGTTTGAATATGATTATTACCTTGTATTAGAATGATAACCTACTGTAAGAAACAAAGATTTCTTGAGGTTGGATGATCACCTTACAAGATTGGAAGTGAGCTAGCAAACTTGAAAGTATTCTTGATTTTATGAAACTAGAACTTTTGAAATTTATGAAGAACACTTAGAACTTGAAGATAGAACTTGAGAGAGATCAATTAGATGAAGAAAATTGAAGAATGAAAGTGTTTGTAGGTGTTTTTGGTCGTTGGTGTATGGATTAGATATAAAGGATATGTAATTTTGTTTTCATGTAAATAAGTCATGAATGATTACTCATATTTTTGTAATTTTATGAGATATTTCATGCTAGTTGCCAAATGATGGTTCCCACATGTGTTAGGTGACTCACAAGGGCTGCTAAGAGCTGATCATTGGAGTGTATATACCAATAGTACATACATCTAAAAGCTGTGTATTGTACGAGTACGAATACGGGTGCATACGAGTAGAATTGTTGATGAAACTGAACGAGGATGTAATTGTAAGCATTTTTGTTAAGTAGAAGTATTTTGATAAGTGTCTTGAAGTCTTTCAAAAGTGTATGAATACATATTAAAACACTACATGTATATACATTTTAACTGAGTCGTTAAGTCATCGTTAGTCGTTACATGTAAATATTGTTTTGAAACCTTTAGGTTAACGATCTTGTTGAATGTTGTTAACCCATTGTTTATTATAACAAATGAGATATTAAATTGTTATATTATCATGATATTATGATATATAATATATCTCAGTATGATGTATATACAGTTAAATGTCGTTACAACGATAATCGTTACATATATGTCTCGTTTCGAAATCATTAAGTTAGTAGTCTTATTTTTACATATGTATTTCATTGTTAATACACTTAATAATATATTTACTTATCATTTAACATAATTAACCAAGTGTATCAATATCTTAATATGATTCATATGTACCTAGTAAGATGTTGTTATAACGATAATCGTTATATATATCGTTTTCGAGTTTCTTAAATTAATAGTCTCATTTTTATGTATATAACTCATTGTTAAAATACCTAATGAGATACATACTTATAATAAAAACATGTTAACTATATATATAACCATATATATGTCATCGTATAGTTTTTACAAGTTTTAACGTTCGTGAATCACCGGTCAACTTGGGTGGTCAATTGTCTATATGAAACATATTTCAATTAATCAAGTCTTAACAAGTTTGATTGCTTAACATGTTGGAAACATTTAATCATGTAAATATCAATCTCAATTAATATATATAAACATGGAAAAGTTCGGGTCACTACAGTACCTACCCGTTAAATAAATTTCGTCCCGAAATTTTTAAGCTGTTGAAGGTGTTGACGAATCTTCTGGAAATAGATGCGGGTATTTCTTCTTCATCTGATCTTCACGCTCCCAGGTGAACTCGGGTCCTCTACGAGCATTCCATCGAACCTTAACAATTGGTATCTTGTTTTGCTTAAGTCTTTTAACCTCACGATCCATTATTTCGACGGGTTCTTCGATGAATTGAAGTTTTTCGTTGATTTGGATTTCATCTAACGGAATAGTGAGATCTTCTTTAGCAAAACATTTCTTCAAATTCGAGACGTGGAAAGTGTTATGTACAGCCGCGAGTTGTTGAGGTAACTCAAGTCTGTAAGCTACTGGTCCGACACGATCAATAATCTTGAATGGTCCAATATACCTTGGATTTAATTTCCCTCGTTTACCAAATCGAACAACGCCTTTCCAAGGTGCAACTTTAAGCATGACCATCTCTCCAATTTCAAATTCTATATCTTTTCTTTTAATGTCAGCGTAGCTCTTTTGTCGACTTTGGGCGGTTTTCAACCGTTGTTGAATTTGGATGATCTTCTCGGTAGTTTCTTGTATAATCTCCGGACCCGTAATCTGTCTATCCCCCACTTCACTCCAACAAATCGGAGACCTGCACTTTCTACCATAAAGTGCTTCAAATGGCGCCATCTCAATGCTTGAATGGTAGCTGTTGTTGTAGGAAAATTCTGCTAACGGTAGATGTCGATCCCAACTATTTCCGAAATCAATAACACATGCTCGTAGCATGTCTTCAAGCGTTTGTATCGTCCTTTCGCTCTGCCCATCAGTTTGTGGATGATAGGCAGTACTCATGTCTAGACGAGTTCCTAATGCTTGCTGTAATGTCTGCCAGAATCTTGAAATAAATCTGCCATCCCTATCAGAGATAATAGAGATTGGTATTCCATGTCTGGAGACGACTTCCTTCAAATACAGTCGTGCTAACTTCTCCATCTTGTCATCTTCTCTTATTGGCAGGAAGTGTGCTGATTTGGTGAGACGATCAACTATTACCCAAATAGTATCAAAACCACTTGCAGTCCTTGGCAATTTAGTGATGAAATCCATGGTAATGTTTTCCCATTTCCATTCCGGGATTTCGGGTTGTTGAAGTAGACCTGATGGTTTCTGATGCTCAGATTTGACCTTAGAACACGTCAAACATTCTCCTACGTATTTAGCAACATCGGCTTTCATACCCGGCCACCAAAAATGTTTCTTGAGATCCTTGTACATCTTCCCCGTTCCAGGATGTATTGAGTATCTGGTTTTATGAGCTTCTCTAAGTACCATTTCTCTCATATCTCCAAATTTTGGTACCCAAATCCTTTCAGCCCTATACCGGGTTCCGTCTTCCCGAATATTAAGATGCTTCTCCGATCCTTTGGGTATTTCATCCTTTAAATTTCCCTCTTTTAAAACTCCTTGTTGCGCCTCCTTTATTTGAGTAGTAATGTTATTATGAATCATTATATTCATTGATTTTACTCGAATGGGTTCTCTGTCCTTCCTGCTCAAGGCATCGGCTACCACATTTGCCTTCCCCGGGTGGTAACGAATCTCAAAGTCGTAATCATTCAATAATTCAATCCACCTACGCTGCCTCATATTCAGTTGTTTCTGATTAAATATGTGTTGAAGACTTTTGTGGTCGGTATATATAATACTTTTGACCCCATATAAGTAGTGCCTCCAAGTCTTTAATGCAAAAACAACCGCGCCTAATTCGAAATCATGCGTCGTATAATTTTGTTCGTGAATCTTCAATTGTCTAGACGCATAAGCAATCACCTTCGTTCGTTGCATTAATACACAACCGAGACCTTGCTTTGATGCATCACAATAAATCACAAAATCATCATTCCCTTCAGGCAATGACAATATAGGTGCCGTAGTTAGCTTTTTCTTCAATAACTGAAACGCTTTCTCTTGTTCATCATTCCATTCAAATTTCTTCCCTTTATGCGTTAATGCAGTCAAGGGTTTTGCTATTCTGGAAAAGTCTTGGATGAACCTTCTGTAGTAACCAGCTAGTCCTAAAAACTGGCGTATGTGTTTCGGAGTTTTCGGGGTTTCCCACTTTTCAACAGTTTCTATCTTTGCCGGATCCACCTTAATACCTTCTTTGTTCACTATGTGACCGAGGAATTGAACTTCTTCCAACCAAAATGCACACTTTGAAAACTTAGCGTACAATTCTTCCTTCCTCAATACTTCTAACACCTTTCTCAAATGTTCACCGTGTTCTTGGTCATTCTTTGAGTAAATAAGTATGTCATCAATGAAAACAATGACAAACTTGTCAAGATATGGTCCACACACTCGGTTCATAAGGTCCATGAACACAGCTGGTGCATTAGTTAAACCAAACGGCATGACCATAAACTCGTAATGACCGTAACGTGTTCTGAAAGCAGTCTTTGGAATATCATCTTCTTTCACCCGCATTTGATGATACCCGGAACGTAAGTCAATCTTTGAATAAACAGACGAGCCTTGTAGTTGATCAAATAAGTCGTCGATTCTCGGTAGTGGGTAGCGGTTCTTGATGGTAAGTTTGTTCAACTCTCGGTAGTCGATACACAACCTGAATGTACCATCTTTCTTCTTGACAAACAAAACAGGAGCTCCCCACGGTGATGTGCTTGGTCGAATGAAACCACGCTCTAAAAGTTCTTGTAATTGGCTTTGTAGTTCTTTCATCTCGCTGGGTGCGAGTCTGTAAGGAGCACGAGCTATTGGTGCAGCTCCTGGTACAAGATCTATTTGAAATTCAACGGATCGATGTGGGGGTAATCCCGGTAATTCTTTCGGAAATACATCGGGAAATTCTTTTGCAATGGGAACATCATTGATGCTCTTTTCTTCAGTTTGTACTTTCTCGACGTGTACTAGAACAGCATAGCAACCTTTTCTTATTAGTTTTTATGCCTTCAAATTACTAATAAGATGTAGCTTCGTGTTGCCCTTTTCTCCGTACACCATTAAGGGTTTTCCTTTTTCTCGTATAATGCGGATTGCATTTTTGTAACAAACGATCTCTGCTTTCACTTCTTTCAACCAGTCCATACCGATTATCACATCAAAACTCCCTAACTCTACTGGTATCAAATCAATCTTAAATGTTTCGCTAACCAGTTTAATTTCTCGATTCCGACATATATTATCTGCTGAAATTAATTTACCATTTGCTAATTCGAGTAAAAATTTACTATCCAAAGGCGTCAATGGACAACTTAATTTAGCACAAAAATCTCTACTCATATAGCTTCTATCCGCACCCGAATCAAATAAAACGTAAGCAGATTTATTGTCAATAAGAAACGTACCCGTAACAAGCTCCGGGTCTTCCTGTGCCTCTGCCGCATTAATATTGAAAACTCTTCCGCGGCCTTGTCCATTCGTGTTCTCCTGGTTCGGGCAATTTCTAATAATGTGGCCCGGTTTTCCACATTTATAACAAACTACATTGGAATAGCTTGCTCCGACACTACTTGCTCCGCCATTACTCGTTCCGACACCATTTGTTCCTTTTGTTCTATTAACCCCTGGTCCGTAGACCTCACACTTCGCCTCGCTATGACCATTTCTTTTACACTTGTTGCAAAATTTGGTGCAGAACCCCGAGTGATTCTTTTCACACCTTTGGCATAGCTGCTTCTGATTGTTGTTGTTGTTGCGGTTATTATTGTTGTTGGGATGATTGTTGTAGTTGCTGTTGTTGTTGTTGTTATTGTTGGGCCGTTTGTTGTAGTTGCGATTGATGTTGCGATTGTTGGGATAATTGTTGCGATTATTGTTGTAATTGCTGTTGTTGTTGTATTGGTGATTCTTATCACCATTTTCCTCCCACTTTCTTTTGACTTGCTTCACATTGGCCTCTTCAGCAGTCTGTTCTTTAATTCTTTCTTCAATCTGGTTCACTAGTTTGTGAGCCATTCTACATGCCTGTTGTATGGAGGCGGGCTCGTGTGAACTTATATCTTCTTGGATTCTTTCCGGTAATCCTTTCACAAACGCGTCGATCTTCTCTTCCTCATCTTCGAATGCTCCCGGACACAATAGGCACAATTCTGTGAATCGTCTTTCGTACGTGGTAATATCAAATCCTTGGGTTCGTAACCCTCTAAGTTCTGTCTTGAGCTTATTGACCTCGGTTCTGGGACGGTACTTCTCGTTCATCAAGTGCTTGAATGCTGACCACGGTAGTGCGTACGCATCGTCTTGTCCCACTTGCTCTAGATAGGTATTCCACCATGTTAACGCAGAACCTGTGAAGGTATGCGTAGCGTACTTCACTTTGTCCTCTTCAGTACACTTACTTATGGCAAACACCGATTCGACCTTCTCGGTCCACCGTTTCAATCCGATCGGTCCTTCGGTTCCATCAAATTCCAAAGGTTTACAGGCAGTGAATTCTTTGTAGGTGCATCCTACACGATTTCCTGTACTGCTAGATCCAAGGTTATTGTTGGTATGTAGCGCAGCCTGTACTGCGGCTATGTTTGAAGCTAGAAAAGTACGAAATTCCTCTTCATTCATATTCACGGTATGTCGAGTAGTCGGTGCCATTTCCTTCAAAATAGTCAAATGGAACAAGTTAATCATACAGAATATTAAGAGTAGTTAATAGTATTTCGTAGCATAATATGAACTCATTTATAAAAGCTTTTTCTTCATATTAGCGTTTTATAAGTTTAAATTCGGGTAGTACCTACCCGTTAAGTTCATACTTAGTAGCTAATATACAATTCAACTACTACAATTCTATATGAAAAACTGATTGTAATAATATTTCGCGTTCAAACTTTTATACAATATTTTACAAACTTACAATACCGCTTATTTTACATAAAGCATGAAATATAGCACACAATAACTTTGATACAAGATAGTTGTGAAGACAATTCTAGCTAGTACACAAGTCGTTCAGCAAAGGCAATAAAGACACGTAATTCATACGTCCAGAAACAAGTCATGCATTCTGGTTTTACTAGGACTACTTCCCATCCTTGGTCTTGTGCAACATAACCGTTATGGCCGTTGATAAGACAGCGTGTTGTAACGTCATCAAAGGGACGAGGGTTACGTAATGTCCAACAGTCCCGTAATAATCTAAAAACCTCATTTCTTACCCCAATTACCGACTCCGTCACTTGTGGAAACGTTTTGTTTAATAGTTGTAGCCCGATGTTCTTGTTCTCACTTTGGTGAGAAGCGAACATTACTAATCCGTAAGCATAACATGCTTCTTTATGTTGCATGTTAGCCACTTTTTCTAAATCACGAAGTCCAATATTCGGATATATTGAGTCAAAATAATTTCTTAACCCGTTGCGTAAAATAGCATTTGGGTTCCCCGCAATATATGCGTCAAAGTAAACACATCGTAACTTATGGGTTTCCCAATGTGATATCCCCCATCTTTCAAACGAAAGTCTCTTATAAACCAAGACATTATTGGAACATTCTTCGAATGTCTTACAAACTGATCTCGCCTTAAATAGTTGTGCCGAAGAATTCTGGCCGACTCTAGACAAGATTTCATCAATCATGTCTCCGGGTAGGTCTCTTAAAATATTGGGTTGTCTATCCATTTTGTGTTTTTAAACTGTAAAATAGACAAGAGTTAGTTTCATAAAAAAAATACTTATTAATACAAGCAATTTTTACATATATCATAAAGCATAAGAACACTATATTACATATATTAAACCACACGAATACAACTATCTTATTCCGACTCGCTCGTTTCTTCTTCTTCGGTTTTGGTTCGTTTTGCCAAGTTTCTAGGGATATATGATGTTCCCCTAATACGAGCCGTCGTTGTCCACATTGGTTTAGAAAAACCTGGTGGTTTAGAGGTTCCCGGGTCATTGTTACAACTTAAGGACTTCGGGCGTTGACGATACATATAAAGTTCATCGGGGTTGGAATTAGATTTCTCTATTTTTATGCCCTTTCCCTTATTATTTTCTTTTGCCTTTTTAAATTCAGTTGGGGTAATTTCTATAACATCATCGGAATTCTCGTCGGAATCCGATTCATCGGAGAATTGGTAATCCTCCCAATATTTTGCTTCCTTGGCGGAAACACCATTGACCATAATTAACCTTGGTCGGTTGGTTGAGGATTTTCTTTTACTTAACCGTTTTATTATTTCCCCCACCGGTTCTATTTCTTCATCCGGTTCCGATTCTTCTTCCGGTTCCGATTCTTCTTCCGGTTCCGACTCTTCTTCCGGTTCCTCTTCGGGAACTTGTGAATCAGTCCACGAATCATTCCAATTTACATTTGACTCTTCATTATTATTAGGTGAGTCAATGGGACTTGTTCTAGAGGTAGACATCTATCACATAATATCAAACACGTTAAGAGATTAATATATCACATAATATTCATATGTTAAAAATATATAGTTTCCAACAAAAATGTTAAGCAATCATTTTTAAAGAAAACACGGTCGAAGTCCAGACTCACTAATGCATCCTAACAAACTCGATAAGACACACTAATGTAAATTTTCTGGTTCTCTAAGACCAACGCTCTGATACCAACTGAAATGTCCCGTTCTTATTGACTAAAAACGTTCCATATTAATTGATTTCGTTGCGAGGTTTTGACCTCTATATGAGACGTTTTTCAAAGACTGCATTCATTTTTAAAACAAACCATAACCTTTATTTCATAGATAAAGGTTTTAAAAAGCTTTACGTAGATTATCAAATAATGATAATCTAAAATATCCTGTTTACACACGACCATTACATAATGGTTTACAATACAAATATGTTACAACAAAATAAGTTTCTTGAATGCAGTTTTTACACAATATCATACAAGCATGGACTCCAAATCTCGTCCTTATTTAAGTATGCGACAGCGGAAGCTCTTAATAATCACCTGAGAATAAGCATGCTTAAAACGTCAACAAAAATGTTGGTGAGTTATAGGTTTAACCTATATATATCAAATCATAATAATAGACCACAAGATTTCATATTTCAATACACATCCCATACATAGAGATAAAAATCATTCATATGGTGAACACCTGGTAACCGACATTAACAAGATGCATATATAAGAATATCCCCATCATTCCGGGACACCCTTCGGATATGATATAAATTTCGAAGTACTAAAGCATCCGGTACTTTGGATGGGGTTTGTTAAGCCCAATAGATCTATCTTTAGGATTCGCGTCAATTAGGGTGTCTGTTCCCTAATTCTTAGATTACCAGACTTAATAAAAAGGGGCATATTCGATTTCGATAATTCAACCATAGAATGTAGTTTCACGTACTTGTGTCTATTTTGTAAATCATTTATAAAACCTGCATGTATTCTCATCCCAAAAATATTAGATTTTAAAAGTGGGACTATAACTCACTTTCACAGATTTTTACTTCGTCGGGAAGTAAGACTTGGCCACTAGTTGATTCACGAACCTATAACAATATATACATATATATCAAAGTATGTTCAAAATATATTTACAACACTTTTAATATATTTTGATGTTTTAAGTTTATTAAGTCAGCTGTCCTCGTTAGTAACCTATAACTAGTTGTCCACAGTTAGATGTACAGAAATAAATCGATAAATATTATCTTGAATCAATCCACGACCCAGTGTATACGTATCTCAGTATTGATCACAACTCAAACTATATATATTTTGGAATCAACCTCAACCCTGTATAGCTAACTCCAACATTCACATATAGAGTGTCTATGGTTGTTCCGAAATATATATAGATGTGTCGACATGATAGGTCGAAACATTGTATACGTGTCTATGGTATCTCAAGATTACATAATATACAATACAAGTTGATTAAGTTATGGTTGGAATAGATTTGTTACCAATTTTTACGTAGCTAAAATGAGAAAAATTATCCAATCTTGTTTTACCCATAACTTCTTCATTTTAAATCCGTTTTGAGTGAATCAAATTGCTATGGTTTCATATTGAACTATATTTTATGAATCTAAACAGAAAAAGTATATGTTTATAGTCGGAAAAATAAGTTACAAGTCGTTTTTGTAAAGGTAGTCATTTCAGTCTAAAGAACGACGTCTATATGACCATTTTAGAAAACATACTTCCACTTTGAGTTTAACCATAATTTTTGGATATAGTTTCATGTTTATAATAAAAATCATTTTCTCAGAATAACAACTTTTAAATCAAAGTTTATCATAGTTTTTAATTAACTAACCCAAAACAGCCCGCGGTGTTACTACGACGGCGTAAATCCGGTTTTACGGTGTTTTTCGTGTTTCCAGGTTTTAAATCATTAAGTTAGCATATCATATAGATATAGAACATGTGTTTAGTTGATTTTAAAAGTCAAGTTAGAAGGATTAACCTTTATTTGCGAACAAGTTTAGAATTAACTAAACTATGTTCCAGTGATTACAAGTTTAAACCTTCGAATAAGATAGCTTTATATGTATGAATCGAATGATGTTATGAACATCATTACTACCTTAAGTTCCTTGGATAAACCTACTGGAAAAGATAAAAGTGGATCTAGCTTCAATGGATCCTTGGATGGCTCGAAGTTCTTGAAGCAGAATCATGACACGAAAACAAGTTCAAGTAAGATCATCACTTGAAATAAGATTGTTATAGTTATAGAAATTGAACCAAAGTTTGAATATGATTATTACCTTGTATTAGAATGATAACCTACTGTAAGAAACAAAGATTTCTTGAGGTTGGATGATCACCTTACAAGATTGGAAGTGAGCTAGCAAACTTGAAAGTATTCTTGATTTTATGAAACTAGAACTTTTGAAATTTATGAAGAACACTTAGAACTTGAAGATAGAACTTGAGAGAGATCAATTAGATGAAGAAAATTGAAGAATGAAAGTGTTTGTAGGTGTTTTTGGTCGTTGGTGTATGGATTAGATATAAAGGATATGTAATTTTGTTTTCATGTAAATAAGTCATGAATGATTACTCATATTTTTGTAATTTTATGAGATATTTCATGCTAGTTGCCAAATGATGGTTCCCACATGTGTTAGGTGACTCACAAGGGCTGCTAAGAGCTGATCATTGGAGTGTATATACCAATAGTACATACATCTAAAAGCTGTGTATTGTACGAGTACGAATACGGGTGCATACGAGTAGAATTGTTGATGAAACTGAACGAGGATGTAATTGTAAGCATTTTTGTTAAGTAGAAGTATTTTGATAAGTGTCTTGAAGTCTTTCAAAAGTGTATGAATACATATTAAAACACTACATGTATATACATTTTAACTGAGTCGTTAAGTCATCGTTAGTCGTTACATGTAAATATTGTTTTGAAACCTTTAGGTTAACGATCTTGTTGAATGTTGTTAACCCATTGTTTATTATAACAAATGAGATATTAAATTGTTATATTATCATGATATTATGATATATAATATATCTCAGTATGATGTATATACAGTTAAATGTCGTTACAACGATAATCGTTACATATATGTCTCGTTTCGAAATCATTAAGTTAGTAGTCTTATTTTTACATATGTATTTCATTGTTAATACACTTAATAATATATTTACTTATCATTTAACATAATTAACCAAGTGTATCAATATCTTAATATGATTCATATGTACCTAGTAAGATGTTGTTATAACGATAATCGTTATATATATCGTTTTCGAGTTTCTTAAATTAATAGTCTCATTTTTATGTATATAACTCATTGTTAAAATACCTAATGAGATACATACTTATAATAAAAACATGTTAACTATATATATAACCATATATATGTCATCGTATAGTTTTTACAAGTTTTAACGTTCGTGAATCACCGGTCAACTTGGGTGGTCAATTGTCTATATGAAACATATTTCAATTAATCAAGTCTTAACAAGTTTGATTGCTTAACATGTTGGAAACATTTAATCATGTAAATATCAATCTCAATTAATATATATAAACATGGAAAAGTTCGGGTCACTACACGGACAGTGCTGGGCGCTCGGCGTATGAAGAAGCAATTTGTTATCATTTTTATCAAGAGCAGAATTTATCATTTCAATAAACGCAGTTTATTAGCATTTTCTGAAGAGCAACGTGTATCAATTTACTGTAGACCATTGTGGTCATTTTACAGTGCATGTATTCGCAATAAGCATACACTAAACATTCATGATGTAATAATTAGGCTTGATCTGTAGTGACCCGAACTTTTCCATGTTTATATATATTAATTGAGATTGATATTTACATGATTAAATGTTTCCAACATGTTAAGCAGTCAAACTTGTTAAGACTTGATTAATTGAAATATGTTTCATATAGACAATTGACCACCCAAGTTGACCGGTGATTCACGAACGTTAAAACTTGTAAAAACTATATGATGACATATATATGGATATATATATATAGTTAACATGATACTATGATAAGTAAACATATCATTAAGTATATTAACAATGAACTACATATGTAAAAACAAGACTACTAACTTAATGATTTTTAAACGAGACATATATGTAACGATTATCGTTGTAAAGACATTAAATGTATATATATCATATTAAGAGATATTCATACATGATAATATCATGATAATATAATAATTTAAAATCTCATTTGATATTATAAACATTGGGTTAACAACATTTAACAAGATCGTTAACCTAAAGGTTTCAAAACAACACTTACATGTAACGACTAACGATGACTTAACGACTCAGTTAAAATGTATATACATGTAGTGTTTTAATATGTATTTATACACTTTTGAAAGACTTCAATACACTTATCAAAATACTTCTACTTAACAAAAATGCTTACAATTACATCCTCGTTCAGTTTCATCAACAATTCTACTCGTATGCACCCGTATTCGTACTCGTACAATACACAGCTTTTAGATGTATGTACTATTGGTATATACACTCCAATGATCAGCTCTTAGCAGCCCATGTGAGTCACCTAACACATGTGGGAACCATCATTTGGCAACTAGCATGAAATATCTCATAAAATTACAAAAATATGAGTAATCATTCATGACTTATTTACATGAAAACAAAATTACATATCCTTTATATCTAATCCATACACCAACGACCAAAAACACCTACAAACACTTTCATTCTTCAATTTTCTTCATCTAATTGATCTCTCTCAAGTTCTATCTTCAAGTTCTAAGTGTTCTTCATATATTCTACAAGTTCTAGTTACATAAAATCAAGAATACTTTCAAGTTTGCTAGCTCACTTCCAATCTTGTAAGGTGATCATCCAACCTCAAGAAATCTTTGTTTCTTACAGTAGGTTATCATTCTAATACAAGGTAATAATCATATTCAAACTTTGGTTCAATTTCTATAACTATAACAATCTTATTTCAAGTGATGATCTTACTTGAACTTGTTTTCGTGTCATGATTCTGCTTCAAGAACTTCGAGCCATCCAAGGATCCGTTAAGCTAGATCCATTTTTCTCTTTTCCAGTAGGTTTATCCAAGGAACTTAAGGTAGTAATTATGTTCATAACATCATTCGATTCATATATATAAAGCTATCTTATTCGAAGTTTTAAACTTGTAATCACTAGAACATAGTTTAGTTAATTCTAAACTTGTTCGCAAACAAAAGTTAATCCTTCTAACTTGACTTTTAAAATCAACTAAACACATGTTCTATATCTATATGATATGCTAACTTAATGATTTAAAACCTGGAAACACGAAAAACACCGTAAAACCGGATTTACGCCGTCGTAGTAACACCGCGGGCTGTTTTGGGTTAGTTAATTAAAACTATGATAAACTTTGATTTAAAAGTTGTTATTCTGAGAAAATGATTTTTATTATGAACATGAAACTATATCCAAAATTATGGTTAAACTCAAAGTGGAAGTATGTTTTCTAAAATGGTCATCTAGACGTCGTTCTTTCGACTGAAATGACTACCTTTACAAAAACGACTTGTAACTTATTTTTCCGACTATAAACCTATACTTTTTCTATTTAGATTCATAAAATAGAGTTCAATATGAAACCATAGCAATTTGATTCACTCAAAACGGATTTAAAATGAAGAAGTTATGGGTAAAACAAGATTGGATAGTTTTTCTCATTTTAGCTACGTGAAAATTGGTAACAAATCTATTCCAACCATAACTTAATCAACTTGTATTGTATATTATGTAATCTTGAGATACCATAGACACGTATACAATGTTTCGACCTATCATGTTGACACATCTATATATATTTCGAAACAACCATAGACACTCTATATGTGAATGTTGGAGTTAGCTATACAGGGTTGAGGTTGATTCCAAAATATATATAGTTTGAGTTGTGATCAATACTGAGATACGTATACACTGGGTCGTGGATTGATTCAAGATAATATTTATCGATTTATTTCTGTACATCTAATTATGGACAACTAGTTGTAGGTTACTAACGAGGACAGCTGACTTAATAAACTTAAAACATCAAAATATATTAAAAGTGTTGTAAATATATTTTGAACATACTTTGATATATATGTATATATTGTTATAGGTTCGTGAATCAACCAGTGGCCAAGTCTTACTTCCCGACGAAGTAAAAATCTGTGAAAGTGAGTTATAGTCCCACTTTTAAAATCTAATATTTTTGGGATGAGAATACATGCAGGTTTTATAAATGATTTACAAAATAGACACAAGTACGTGAAACTACATTCTATGGTTGAATTATCGAAATCGAATATGCCCCTTTTTATTAAGTCTGGTAATCTAAGAATTAGGGAACAGACACCCTAATTGACGCGAATCCAAAAGATAGATCTATTGGGCCTAACAAACCCCATCCAAAGTACCGGATGCTTTAGTACTTCGAAATTTATATCATATCCGAAGGGTGTCCCGGAATGATGGGGATATTCTTATATATGCATCTTGTTAATGTCGGTTACCAGGTGTTCACCATATGAATGATTTTTATCTCTATGTATGGGATGTGTATTGAAATATGAAATCTTGTGGTCTATTATTATGATTTGATATATATAGGTTAAACCTATAACTCACCACATTTTTGTTGACGTTTTAAGCATGTTTATTCTCAGGTGATTATTAAGAGCTTCCGCTGTCGCATACTTAAATAAGGACGAGATTTGGAGTCCATGTTTGTATGATATTGTGTAAAAACTGCATTCAAGAAACTTATTTTGTTGTAACATATTTGTATTGTAAACCATTATGTAATAGTCGTGTGTAAACAGGATATTTTAGATTATCATTATTTGATAATCTACGTAAAGCTTTTTAAACCTTTATTGATGAAATAAAGGTTATGGTTTGTTTTAAAATGAATGCAGTCTTTGAAAAATGTCTCATATAGAGGTCAAAACCTCGCAACGAAATCAATTAATATGGAACGTTTTTAATCAATAAGAACGGGACATTTCAGTTGGTATCAGAGCGTTGGTCTTAGAGAACCAGAATTTTGCATTAGTGTGTCTTATCGAGTTTGTTAGGATGCATTAGTGAGTCTGGACTTCGACCGTGTTTACTTGAAAAATGATTGCTTAACAAATTTTGTTGGAAACTATATATTTTTAACATGTGAATATTATGTGATATATTAATCTCTTAATGCGTTTGATATTATGTGATAGATGTCTACCTCTAGAACAAGTCCCATTGACTCACCTAATAATAATGAAGAGTCAAATGTAAATTGGAATGATTCGTGGACTGATTCACAAGTTCCCGAAGAGGAACCGGAAGAAGAGTCGGAACCGGAAGAAGAATCGGAACCGGAAGAAGAATCGGAACCGGATGAAGAAGTAGAACCGGTGGGGGAAATAATAAAACGGTTAAGTAAAAGAAAATCCTCAACGAACCGACCAAGGTTAATTATGGTCAATGGTGTTTCCGCCAAGGAAGCAAAATATTGGGAGGATTACAAATTCTCCGATGAATCAGATTCCGACGAGAATTCCGATGATGTTATAGAAATTACCCCAACTGAATTTAAAAAGGCAAAATAAAATAATAAGGGAAAGGGCATAAAAATAGAGAAATCTAATTCCAATCCCGATGAACTTTATATGTATCGTCAACCCCCGAAGTCCTTAAGTTGTAACAATGACCCGGGAACCTCTAAACCACCAGGTTTTTCTAAACCGTTGTGGAAAACGACAGTTAGTATTAGGGGAACATCATATATCCCTAGAAACTTGGCAAAACGAACCAAAACCGAAGAAGAAGAAACGAGCGAGTCGGAATAAGATAGTTGTATTCGTGTGGTGTAATATATGTAATATAGTGTGCTTATGCTTTATGATATATGTAAAAATTGCTTGTATTAATAAGTATTTTTTTATGAATCTAACTCTTGTCTATTTTACAGTTTAAAAACACAAAATGGATAGACAACCCAATATTTTAAGAGACCTACCCGGAGACATGATTGATGAAATCTTGTCTAGAGTCGGTCAGAATTCCTCGGCACAACTATTTAAGGCGAGATCAGTTTGTAAGACATTCGAAGAACGTTCCAAGAATGTCTTGGTTTATAAGAGACTTTCGTTTGAAAGATGGGGGATATCACATTGGGAAACCCATAAGTTACGATGTGTTTACTTTGACGCATATATTGCGGGGAACCCAAATGCTATTTTACGCAACGGGTTAAGAAATTATTTTGACTCAATATATCCGAATATTGGACTTCGTGATTTAGAAAAAGCGGCTAACATGCAACATAAAGAAGCATGTTATGCTTACGGATTAGTAATGTTCGCTTCTCACCAAAGTGAGAACAAGAACATCGGGCTACAACTATTAAACAAAACGTTTCCACAAGTGACGGAGTCGGTAATTAGGGTAAGAAATGAGGTTTTTAGATTGTTACGGGACTGTTGGACATTACGTAACCCTCGTCCCTTTGACGACGTTACAACACGCTGTCTTATCAACGGCCATAACGGTTATGTTCCACAAGACCAAGGATGGGAAGTAATCCTAGTAAAACCAGAATGCATGACTTGTTTCTGGACGTATGAATTACGTGTCTTTATTGCCTTTGCTGAACGACTTGTGTACTAGCTAGAATTATCTTCACAACTATCTTGTATCAAAGTTATTGTGTGCTATATTTCATGCTTTATGTAAAATAAGCGGTATTGTAAGTTTGTAAAATATTGTATAAAAGTTTGAACGCGAAATATTATTATAATTAGTTTTTCATATAGAATTGTAGTAGTTGAATTGTATATTAGCTACTAAGTATGAACTTAACGGGTAGGTACTGCCCGAATTTAAACTTATAAAATGCTAATATGAAGAAAAAGCTTTTATAAATGAGTTCATATTATGCTACGAAATACTATTAACTACTCTTAATATTCTGTATGATTAACTTGTTCCATTTGACTATTTTGAAGGAAATGGCACCGACTACTCGACACACCGTGAATATGAATGAAGAGGAATTTCGTACTTTTCTAGCTTCAAACATAGCCGCAGTACAGGCTGCGCTACATACCAACAATAACCTTGGATCTAGCAGTACAGGAAATCGTGTAGGATGCACCTACAAAGAATTCACTGCCTGCAAACCTTTGGAATTTGATGGAACCGAAGGACCAATCGGATTGAAACGGTGGACCGAGAAGGTCGAATCGGTGTTTGCCATAAGTAAGTGTACTGAAGAGGACAAAGTGAAGTACGCTACGCATACCTTCACAGGTTCTGCGTTAACATGGTGGAATACCTATCTAGAGCAAGTGGGACAAGACGATGCGTACGCACTACCGTGGTCAGCATTCAAGCACTTGATGAACGAGAAGTACCGTCCCAGAACCGAGGTCAATAAGCTCAAGACAGAACTTAGAGGGTTACGAACCCAAGGATTTGATATTACCACGTACGAAAGACGATTCACAGAATTGTGCCTATTGTGTCCGGGAGCATTCGAAGATGAGGAAGAGAAGATCGACGCGTTTGTGAAAGGATTACCGGAAAGAATCCAAGAAGATATAAGTTCACACGAGCCCGCCTCCATACAACAGGCATGTAGAATGGCTCACAAACTAGTGAACCAGATTGAAGAAATAATTAAAGAACAGACTGCTGAAGAGGCCAATGTGAAGCAAGTCAAAAGAAAGTGGGAGGAAAACGGTGATAAGAATCACCAATACAACAACAACAGCAATTACAACAATAATCGCAACAATTATCCCAACAATCGCAACATCAATCGCAACTACAACAAACGGCCCAACAACAACAACAACAACAGCAACTACAACAATCATCCCAACAACAATAATAACCGCAACAACAACAACAATCAAAATCAGCTATGCCAAAGGTGTGAAAAGTATCACTCGGGGTTCTGCACCAAATTTTGCAACAAGTGTAAAAGAAATGGTCATAGCGCGGCGAAGTGTGAGGTCTATGGACCAGGGGTTAATAGAACGAAAGGAACAAATGGTGTCGGAACGAGTAATGGCTGTGATGACCCGGGAATTTCCGACCAAATTTAAACATAATCTTATATGATTCGACTCGATAAGCAAAGTCTATTAAACCGAGTCTCATTATGTTTGAACTATTTCATGATAACATTTGACCTTTAACTATTTCCGACGATTCACGAACCTTTAATTGTAACTAAGAATGTAAATATAAATAATTATATATAAAACTAATTATATTAGTATTAATGAACTATTAAGTAATTTTGTTATTATAAAAGATAACATTTAATAACTAAAGATTTTCATTTTGAATATATATAGTATATTGTATATAAATGATTCAAACATATTTTACTAACGTTATCAAAATATTAAATTTACAATGTTATACTTTGTAGTTAATTGTTTAATATACATAATTAATCATCTACTCAACATTTAAAACATGATTTTATATATATGGTAGTATACATATATACATAAATATAACTATATATATATATGATTTTATACATAATTATTATATTATGTATATGTAGAAATTTATAATATATCTATGATGAAATAATGTACTATTTTAATAAATATATATAATACTTACATATATAAAACATTTATATTTTTCATAATTACATACATAAGTATAATATAATTAGTATGTAAATAAATATTATAATATATTTATATTAAAATGCATAAATATATAATATTCAGTATATGTTACAATACATATTACATAATTATTAAATATTACATAATAATAGATGATATTAATAAATTAAATTTAAATACAAATATAGTTGTTGTAGTAATGTTATTTGTATCGTCAAATATCAATATTTGTATTCATAATATCACTTTATATCATATAAAGATGAAATTGGATGTATAAATTAGATTATTATTACTAATATTATTATTATCGATAAAATATTAATATTATCATAATTAGTATGGTATTATTATTATTATTATTATTATCATTTTTACAATTATTATTATCATTAATATTATATTTATCATTATTATTAATTTTATTAATATTATTAGATATTAATAGTATTGTTATTATATATTATTATTATTAATTAAAAAAAACAGTAGGGATCTATATTATACGCGTAACCTCTGTATCCTTTATCTCTATTATTATTATTTTTTTTGTTTCTTTCCTGCTCCCAACTCGTGAACCTGTGTTGACATTTTCTCCATTTTTTATCAACCGATCTCTATTATTACAACATGATTATGTATAATTGCAAATCAAATAAAAAGGAAATCCAATGGGATTAAAGAACACAGCGATATTTTTTTTTCTTCTTCTCTGCACGCTCCAATTTTTTTTTTTTCTCTTAATTCAATTTCGAATAAAGTTTCAAAATCTAAAAATGCAGAAAGGTTAGAAATCTTTCTTTGAATCTATCTGCAAAATCTCAACTCTCAAATCTTTATATCGATCTTGAATTTTGAAGTCAAAGTTTAGTTTAAAAAAAGTCAACAATTGTTCTTGAGACAAATTCGCGTTCGTGTATATGTTTCTGATCAAATTGACGATTCCAGTAGTTTTTATACATGTTTAGAAAACTATTTCGTGTTATAAACATTATCTATAATGTTATCTATTACGAAATCAATTTTTTTTTGTTTTGTTCCAAGAACCGACGCTGCAGTAGGCCTTTAGTATTTTTTTTTATTTTAGAACCCAAATTATTTTTTTTTCTGTAATGTTTTGAAGCTTTAAAGGGAACCCCGATTTTTTTTTTTTTTGGTTATTGATGTTTTGTTGAATCCATGAGACTTGTGGAGAAGAAGAGGAATAGAAGAAAAACAGTTTATATATAAAATTTAAATTCGATATTAGTACAGAGAATCAGAATTGGTGGGATGGTCGAGAGTGTTTGCGTGTGAGCATGTGGTCACGAGATCGAGTCCAGAGGACGGTAGTTTTTTTTTTTTTTGAAACTCTTTTCATGTGAGGTAGTTTTCTTTTCTAATTTTATTATTGTTATTATATATTAATTATTATTAGTATTATTATTATTATTGTGATTGTTTTGATTGTTATTGTTATTGTTATTATTAGTATCATACTTGTTATCATATTTGAAAGTATTATAGACATTACTATTATTATTATGATAGGTATTAATAATATTATTATTAGTAATAAACTTATCATTTTAGTATTTTATCATCATTAGGATTATGATTATGATTATCATTATTATTATTATGAAGGAAATAAAAATATATTATTATCATCAATATTAGAATTTGTACCGGTTTATAAATAATAGTATCATCAGTACATTTACAATTAATAATATCATATTTATCAGTATCATCATTAATATTTACTAGTATTATTATGATTATCATTTATCATTTTATAAATATTAGAACCCTTATTATTAACATAAGTATGGTATTAGTATTAATATTATTTTAGAGTTATTATTATTAGTATCATTAACAGTTATCATTTTCATTTTTTTGCTATTAGTATTATCATTATTAATAAAATTATTATTATTATTAGTAAATCATTATTATCTAAATTATTATTTTAACAAATAAATCTTTTGTACACTATATATATACTTATGGTATATACTAGGATTGTATTAATAATTCACATAACAAACTAATAAAATTTCATAAATACAATACTAACCACAAATATATGTATATAAATATATTAATGTCACTATTTATATAAACGTAAATCATTATAGATATATATACATAAAATAGATATATATATAAAATATAACTTCAAATATAATATAAGTATACGTTTTAAAATAAAGGTTAGAATAAATTCTACAAAACTATAATATATAAATAATACATATTAATAAATAAAATTTTGTAACTTACATTATACGTATTAATATATACACAATTGATATAGGTTCGTGAATCCGAGGCCAACCCTGCATTGTTCAATGACGTCATATGTATTTTTACTACAAAATACAGTATCGTGAGTTTCATTTGCCTTTTTACCCTTTATATTTTTGGGCTGAGAATACATGCGTAACTTTTATAACTGTTTTACGAAATTGACACAAGTACGTGAAACTACATTCTATGGTTGGATTATCGAAGTCGAATATGCCCCTTTTTATTAAGTCTGGTAATCTAAGAATTAGGGAATAGACACCCTAATTGACGCGAATCCTAAAGATAGATCTATCGGGCTGTAACGACCCGGAAATTTCCGACCAAATTTAAACCTTAATCTCTATAGGTTTCCGACACGATAAGCAAAAACCTTAATATTGAGTCTAGAAAGTCTGAAATCTATATCTGGATAATTAGTTACTCTCTTGACCAAGCCGCCGATTCACGAACAACTAGTTATAAATAGATATATAATTTTTGATACATATAAATTGTTATAATATTATTGTTATCATTAATACTATCATTATTATATTATAATAAGTAATAAAAGTTGATTAAGATTATTATTTTAGTAACGTAAGTATTAGAAGAAATAATATCATTATTTTTATTAATATAATTATTGTTATCAAAGTTATATGCTTCATAATCATTTTATTTAACAATATCATTATCATTTATGTTATTATTAATATTATCAGTAATTAAAATTACCATTATTACTAGTATTAAAATTATTATGATTAATAGGATTATTATTATCATTTTCATTCACTATCATTATAAAAACTATTATTATTATTATTATTATTATTAATATTATTATTATTATTATTATTATTATCATTATTTTTATTATTATTATTATTATAATTATTATTATTATTATTATTATTATTATTATTATTATTATTATTATTATTATTATTATTATTATTATTATTATTATTATTATTATTACTAAAAATGAATAATCAGTATTAGATATTGAATCAGATGAAGATTAAACACGTTATCATCTGTCCTTATCATCTTTATTAATTCCTGTACCTCTCGTGATTTGGTGTCGAATTATTTTCCTTATAAACCACGAATCAGATCATGCTTGTTGATAAAATAGAAATCGACCCTCCCTCTCAATATCAATTACACCATATTTAACAATTAGTTTCCTTATGAATTAAAACTAAAAAAATATATATATATATATAAAGCCGGTTCCTCTGTATACGACTGAGTGCATTCCAAATGCGATTTCGAAGCAATCCTCAAAAAGTAAAAATACAGTTTAGTTATGAATCTAGTACGTAATCTTTCTGCAGAAATTAGATTTCCAATTCTTGATATCGGACACGAATTCTTGAATTAAACTTATTTGACAAAAAGTCAATCGATTGTTCTTCAATCGAATTCGAAATTTCTGTTACGTTTAACGTTAAATTGTGTATTCGGGAAGTTTCTATATGTAATTTGAAACCTTTTTCAAGAAGAAAGTATAATCTAAAACTGTCTTGAATCAAAAATCACGATTTGGGTTTTAAAAAAAAAAAAAATGTTCTTCGAGCACTGTTACAGCTTCAGTTCTATATTTTTTTGCTGTTTTCAAATGATTTAATTATTACAAGATACTCGTTTATATTTATAAAATCCTAAAACTAAATTTGTATGTGTTATAAACATGGGAATCAAAGTGTGGGTCGATTCAGTTAGAGAGGAAGGAGATAGACACAAGGATACGGTTTAAGAAAATAAATATCGAGTATTAAACAGAAAAAACAGCTAGATCAGATGGTTTATGGGTGTTGGTGGAAAACGGGAGGTCGTGGGTTCGAGTCCCCTCCCAGGCTGATTATCTATTTTTTTTACTCCTAAGGTATAATATTATTATTATTATTATTATTATTACTATTATTAGCACTATTATTATGTATCCAGTATTATTATCTTTATTAAGCATTATTATTATTATGTATCAGTATATAAATATAAGAATTATTGTTATTATTATTATATTTTTTTTATTTAATATTCTAATTAATGTTATTGATAGTAAATATTTTTACAAAATATTTTAATCAATATTATTATTACTATCAAAACAACAAGTATTAAATTTATTATTATCATTATGGGGATTATGATTATTAATACTATCATTACTGGAAATATTAAGTATTACCAGTATTAATATTTTTATATGACAAATATCATTTAAGTGTTATAACAATTACTAGTTTCACAAGCAAATATTATATCTAAAAATATATTTTATACATTTAATCTAATTATATTAAATACTTCTATATAACAAATGAATACATTCAATAATGAAGTATGTATATATATTTATATATATATATATATATATATATATTCATTTATTCAATTATAATTCTATGTGTTAATAAATATATGAATAATATAGGTTCGTGAATCGAAGGCCAACCTTATAAGTTACCAATGGTGTTATATGTATTTTTACTACAAAATACATTAGGTGAGTATATAGTCCCCTTTTAAACTTTAAATATTTTGGGCTGAGAATACATGCGCTATTTTTTTATAAATGATTTACGTTATGGACACAAGTGACAAAAATTACGTTCTACATGGGTTCGAATCAAAAATCCCCTAGCTTGGTAACTTTAACTATTGGTTTATGAACTGGTAGGCGCGAATCCTAAAGATAGATCTATCGGGTTTTACACCCCCACCCAGATGTTGTTCTAGTCACTACTAAACTAGAAGAACGGGTGTTTAGTACTTCGAGGTTAACGGAACGCACTTGATTCGGTGCACATATTATTATAACTCAGGGGTACACACTCTTGTTAAGGCTAGTTACCGGGTGCCCACTGCTTGGAATGCTTTTCATACACTTGCGAGTGTATTATGTTTATGAATATGAAATCTTGTGGTCCATAGTTATAACGCTGCTAGCATCAAACCTATATATCTCACCAACATTATGTTGACTTTTTAAAGTATGTTATTCTCAGGTACAAATTAAGTCTTCCGCTGTGCATTTGCTCATATTAAGGACATTACTTGGAGTCGATCATCGTAATGGAACCAAATGTTGATGACTTCGTCCAGATGGATTGGGTCGGGTCGTCTCACGGGCCCAACAAGCCCCATCCAAAGTACCGGATGTTTTAGTACTTCGAAATTTATATCATGTCCGAAGGAGGATCCCGGAATGATGGGGATATTCTTATATATGCATATTGTTAATGTCGGTTACCAGGTGTTCAATCCATATGAATGATATTTTTGTCTCTATGCATGGGACGTATGTTTATGAGAAATGGAAATCTGAAATCTTGTGGTCTATTAAAATGATGGAAACGATTGTTTAAGTTAAACTAATGAACTCACCAACCTTTTGGTTGACACTTTAAAGCATGTTTATTCTCAGGTACGAAAGAAATCTTCCGCTGTGTATTTGCTCATTTTATAGATATTACTTGGAGTCATTCATGGCATATTTCAAAAGACGTTGCATTCGAGTCGTCGAGTTCATCAAGATTATTATCAAGTCAATTATAGTTGGATATATTATGAAATGGTATGCATGCCTGTCAACTTTCGATGTAATGAAAGTTTGTCTTTTCAAAAACGAATGCAATGTTTGTAAAATGTATCATATAGAGGTCAAGTACCTCGCGATGTAATCAACTGTTGTGAATCGTTTATAATCGATATGGACTTCGTCCGGATAGATTAGGACGGGTCTTCACAGTTGGTATCAGAGCGGTGGTCTTAGCGAACCAGGTCTTGCATTAGTGAGTCTAACTGATAGTCGTTAGTATGCATTAATGAGTCTGGACTTCGACCGTGTTTGCATGTCAAAAGTTTTGCTTATCATTTAGTATCGAAAAATTATTTGCTTATCATCCTTAAAGTCTAAGACACGTCTTACTGCCTTTATTGCATAGACAGTGTATAGTTAAATTCATATCTTAGCGTATCTGTTATTGTTACCTTTGCCTGACAGCTTCCGTAGATTCCTCCGTAGCTTATGGGATTTTAGTATTATATATGCATATGTAAATTATGTATTGCAGGGTACTAATCTACATCCTATAATATATTTCTTATCGAAAATCCTTCATCTGATCATACGAGATGAATCCCTCAACCAGTTCGAGTCCATCAGATTTCGATAGCTATTTCGATAGTTATTCCGACAGCTATTTCGATATGGATTTCCACTCGAGCTCCGAAAGCAGAGTAACCGGAATGAATCGATCAATTAGCCATCATCTATTCTGAATGAATTGGAGATGGGTTCGTAGTCGACTTAATCAATGGAAACGCGAAGAAGGCGATCATTTCCACTAACCAAATTCACCTCTTGACAATGAACCTAAAACGTTTACCGGCGAACCTGTTCGAGACACTATTTTCTCTCTCATTTCCAAAGTATCTCATCACGATCATATACTATCTCAGATTCTAAAACTCATTCATCCGCTCGTCCGAATCGACAATCATCCCGGTGTAATAGAAGAAGTTAACGAACTTCGCGCATAAGTTGTAGTCTTGGAAAATATGGTGCAAAACGTACCAGCTTTATCCAAATCACCGGCACCAACAGTACCACCAACAACCCAAATTTCAATATCACATGCCTCAACATCTCAATCTATACCTCGAGTATAATCATCATTCTACATGACATTCTACATCAGTTATCTTCGTTCGACATGGTGATTATGTAATCTCTAATGTTTTAGAGATTATTTATTCTAGTTCCAACTGAAAACTAAATGAGTTTAATATCATGTTAACTCATTAAATTCATGATTACATTTGAAGAAAATATATATGTATATATATTTTCATAAAGATTGTAATTAAAAATTCTTTTGTACAAACTGTTAATAATAAAAATATTTTTACGGGTAGGTAATACCCGAGGAATATTTAAATTTCACATTATAAGTTACACTGTATATTCTTCGAATCTGATTCAACAGTTATTCACTATCCTATTTACAACCACCGGGATACTTATCCATTCACCAAAGAATAACTATTTTCATTCAAATTCAATTTCATATTTGAATTTTGACCTATCAGAATCCAACAAGTGGCATAATGAAGAAATAATGGACACAATAAAAATTGATTAGAAACAGACTAATTAACAATATTAAATTTTATTAAGAAACCACGCTAACAAAATCCTAGCTAACTGTTCCTAGCTAACTGTTAATTCCGTATTACATTTTATTTATCGCAATTTATTTATCGCAATTTATTTTATCGCAATTTATATTCTCGCAATTTTATTTATTGTCAATTAATTTCTGTTATTTACTTTACGCACTTTATTTATCGTCATTTAATTTCTGTTATTTATTTTACGCACTTTAAATATCGGGACACGTATACAAGGTTTTGACATATCATATCGACACATCTATATATATTATTTGGAATCACCATAGACACTCTATATGCAGTAATGATCGAGTTCTCTATACAGGGTTGAGGTTGATTCTATAATAATATATATACTTTGAGTTGTGATCGAGTCTAAGACATGTACACGGGTCACGATACGTATTAATTAATTCAAATATTATATATTAAACTATATATGAATGATTGCACTGTCAACTGTGGACTATCGACTGTGGACTAATAACATTGGACAATTAAAATGAATTAAAATATTGAATATAACATATGAAACTAAACAATTCTTCAAGTTTGCCACTTGATTTTGTCTTAAACCTCATTTGTATCTTCACGATTACATTCTGCGTTCAAACCTTTCATGATTCTTGAAAACACCTCAATCGATAAGATGAATCAACCGCACTTCATCTACGGAAGGAAAGATTTATGCATATAGTTATGCACCTGAGAAACTCTCGGCAATTGAGTAAAAGTTCAACACGTAGCCGCGTCAGATCCTTTGGCATTTATTAACAAAAACAAGTTTTCGATCCCTTTTCAAAATTAGCCAATTTTGTCACAGCTCCAACAAGTCAACTTCGACTTTTCGTACGAAACAACCTTATTATAACGTTTATATATACGCGTGCTCTTTTATTGTTACCAGGTAACCTTTCATATTCCATCATATTACCATCAGCGTTTAATCATCTAAAAACACAATTCTCCTGAAACCACCTCGGATTAATAACCGATGATTCAGATATAATAGCATTAAATGCAGAGGAAACAGAAAAATGGTAGATGGTCTAAACGTACAAAAGTTTGATGATAAAGAAAGGAGTGTTAGGAACGCTCGATAGAAAATTGGGTATTGAAAAACAGATTGAGTTACCCATGAAGGAGACCAAGTACAAATACAAGGACCAAATCCTATATTCAAAGGATTCAGGTAATTCTGGATCCGTTGAAATCTTTAGAGAATATCTTGCTCCGAAGTCATGTTAAAACCTTGCGGAAAATCTTTCTCCATCAACCGTCGAACTTAGAAATTCCAAAATATCATCATCAATATCTTTGATATTTCTGAGGATATTTTCATAAATATTCTCGTCCGAAATTATATACCTCTTCGTGCTTCCTGTGTATCAATATATTGGAAACATTCAATAGAAAATATAGTACCGAAAAGCAGATTATGTGAAACTATGAAGAAAGCCGTGGATAAATCACAAAGAATAAGTTTGACTTCAAAGAATCCAAATAATTCAATGTCTGCTAAAGTCTATAGTGAATAACTTGCTCCTTACTCTAAACCCTTGCAGACAATAGTTTCTATCATCCTCTGATCTTAGATATTCTGAGATATTATCGTACCTTTCATTATAAATATCCTCCATATTTCTGGAGATATTTTTATAACTATTCTTATCTGAAATCATTAATCTTTTCGTGCTATCAGTATTACATCATATAGAAACTGTTAGTTTCTATATTCTGTAAATTTTCAAGCTTAAAATATGAATGTTATTGTAGTAATGATGGGAACTGATGCATGAGTTAGTATAATATAATGACACTTGATCAACGTGATTATATTACAGTAAGTCATGCTGAGTTTCTAAATGAAACGTGATGATTCACAGATCATAACGTCATCATGTGCCATGTTACATAACTCTTTCATCCTACTTAACTCCGTAACAAATCAAGAAAATGTATTCTTGATGGTTCTATCTTCCGTGATGTTGATAAATTTGAAAATCAAATCGTGCTATCACGTTCCTTCATGCTTAGAACATTATAATCATTCGAAACTCTATATCTATAAATTCTGGACCATTATTCGCTTGACTTGAAGTCGGGAAGAGAAAACAAAAGCATAGAGCTTTAAAATATAAGGGAGAATATAAAGTCCGATAACAACACATAAATTACAAACCGTGTATATCAATGTTTATCGCAACATAAAGACACGGGAGAATTAAAAACATTATAATCCCGAGGGCGAAGTAGAAGAAAGCAGATTCCTCTGGTGGAAGTTGGAAAAGGAGAATGATTGTTGCGATAGTAAGGATGAGGACAAGGATCAGAACTGGATTAATCATTTTCAGAATCTTTTGGATGTATGAACTAAGAAAGAAAATATAAGAATGGTGAGAATAATGGAAAGGAAGAGCTTAATTTATACTGGAAATATCAGACGTAGTAATCGGGGCAGATCACCGTATTTAATTAAAGAGATCTTAATTTCCATAAATCCCGAAGAATCAGATTTTATAGATCTTCAAGATTTTCTTTAAATCCCTTAAATTCCGGAATTCAACCAAGGTAATGTCAAAAGTTAAGACGCGCCTTATTTTCTAAATTCAAACCTGACTACGTCAAAAGTTAAAAACAAATCTTTGTTTCTCATTTCATCCTTTTGTGAATAGCTTCATTCGCACTCTTCGAATAATCGAATTATTTTTATCCATATTACTCAATGATGATAAAACTCAAGTTATCAACTCATATTCGTCAGGAAAACATATTTATTGTTAGCTATGACGACCTCACTCAAATTTCGGGACGAAATTTCTTTAACGGGTAGGTACTGTGATGACCCGGGAATTTCCGACCAAATTTAAACATAATCTTATATGATTCGACTCGATAAGCAAAGTCTATTAAACCGAGTCTCATTATGTTTGAACTATTTCATGATAACATTTGACCTTTAACTATTTCCGACGATTCACGAACCTTTAATTGTAACTAAGAATGTAAATATAAATAATTATATATAAAACTAATTATATTAGTATTAATGAACTATTAAGTAATTTTGTTATTATAAAAGATAACATTTAATAACTAAAGATTTTCATTTTGAATATATATAGTATATTGTATATAAATGATTCAAACATATTTTACCAACGTTATCAAAATATTAAATGTACAATGTTATACTTTGTAGTTAATTGTTTAATATACATAATTAATCATCTACTCAACATTTAAAACATGATTTTATATATATGGTAGTATACATATATACATAAATATAACTATATATATATATGATTTTATACATAATTATTATATTATGTATATGTAGAAATTTATAATATATCTATGATGAAATAATGTACTATTTTAATAAATATATATAATACTTACATATATAAAACATTTATATTTTTCATAATTACATACATAAGTATAATATAATTAGTATGTAAATAAATATTATAATATATTTATATTAAAATGCATAAATATATAATATTCAGTATATGTTACAATACATATTACATAATTATTAAATATTACATAATAATAGATGATATTAATAAATTAAATTTAAATACAAATATAGTTGTTGTAGTAATGTTATTTGTATCGTCAAATATCAATATTTGTATTCATAATATCACTTTATATCATATAAAGATGAAATTGGATGTATAAATTAGATTATTATTACTAATATTATTATTATCGATAAAATATTAATATTATCATAATTAGTATGGTATTATTATTATTATTATTATTATTATTATTATCATTTTTACAATTATTATTATCATTAATATTATATTTATCATTATTATTAATTTTATTAATATTATTAGATATTAATAGTATTGTTATTATATATTATTATTATTAATTAAAAAAAACAGTAGGGATCTATATTATACGCGTGACCTCTGTATCCTTTATCTCTATTATTATTATTTTTTTTGTTTCTTTCCTGCTCCCAACTCGTGAACCTGTGTTGACATTTTCTCCATTTTTTATCAACCGATCTCTATTATTACAACATGATTATGTATAATTGCAAATCAAATAAAAAGGAAATCCAATGGGATTAAAGAACACAGCGATATTTTTTTTTCTTCTTCTCTGCACGCTCCAATTTTTTTTCTTCTCTTAATTCAATTTCGAATAAAGTTTCAAAATCTAAAAATGCAGAAAGGTTAGAAATCTTTCTTTGAATCTATCTGCAAAATCTCAACTCTCAAATCTTTATATCGATCTTGAATTTTGAAGTCAAAGTTTAGTTTAAAAAAAGTCAACAATTGTTCTTGAGAAAATTCGCGTTCGTGTATATGTTTCTGATCAAATTGACGATTCCAGTAGTTTTTATACATGTTTAGAAAACTATTTCGTGTTATAAACATTATCTATAATGTTATCTATTATGAAATCATTTTTTTTTTGTTTTGTTCCAAGAACCGACACTGCAGTAGGCCTTTAGTATTTTTTTTTTTATTTTAGAACCCAAATTATTTTTTTTTCTGTAATGTTTTGAAGCTTTAAAGGGAACTCCGATTTTTTTTTTTTTGGTTATTGATGTTTTGTTGAATCCATGAGACTTGTGGAGAAGAAGAAGAATAGAAGAAAAACAGTTTATATATAAAATTTAAATTCGATATTAGTACAGAGAATCAGAATTGGTGGGATGGTCGAGAGTGTTTGCGTGTGAGCATGTGGTCACGAGATCGAGTCCAGAGGACGGTAGTTTTTTTTTTTTTTGAAACTCTTTTCATGTGAGGTAGTTTTCTTTTCTAATTTTATTATTGTTATTATATATTAATTATTATTAGTATTATTATTGTGATTGTGATTGTTTTGATTGTTATTGTTATTGTTATTATTAGTATCATACTTGTTATCATATTTGAAAGTATTATAGACATTACTATTATTATTATGATAGGTATTAATAATATTATTATTAGTAATAAACTTATCATTTTAGTATTTTATCATCATTAGGATTATGATTATGATTATCATTATTATTATTATGAAGGAAATAAAAATATATTATTATCATCAATATTAGAATTTGTACCGGTTTATAAATAATAGTATCATCAGTACATTTACAATTAATAATATCATATTTATCAGTATCATCATTAATATTTACTAGTATTATTATGATTATCATTTATCATTTTATAAATATTAGAACCCTTATTATTAACATAAGTATGGTATTAGTATTAATATTATTTTAGAGTTATTATTATTAGTATCATTAACAGTTATCATTTTCATTTTTTTGCTATTAGTATTATCATTATTAATAAAATTATTATTATTATTAGTAAATCATTATTATCTAAATTATTATTTTAACAAATAAATCTTTTGTACACTATATATATACTTATGGTATATACTAGGATTGTATTAATAATTCACATAACAAACTAATAAAATTTCATAAATACAATACTAACCACAAATATATGTATATAAATATATTAATGTCACTATTTATATAAACGTAAATCATTATAGATATATATACATAAAATAGATATATATATAAAATATAACTTAAAATATAATATAAGTATACGTTTTAAAATAAAGGTTAGAATAAATTCAACAAAACTATAATATATAAATAATACATATTAATAAATAAAATTTTGTAACTTACATTATACGTATTAATATATACACAATTGATATAGGTTCGTGAATCCGAGGCCAACCCTGCATTGTTCAATGACGTCATATGTATTTTTACTACAAAATACAGTATCGTGAGTTTCATTTGCCTTTTTACCCTTTATATTTTTGGGCTGAGAATACATGCGCAACTTTTATAACTGTTTTACGAAATTGACACAAGTACGTGAAACTACATTCTATGGTTGGATTATCGAAGTCGAATATGCCCCTTTTTATTAAGTCTGGTAATCTAAGAATTAGGGAACAGACACCCTAATTGACGCGAATCCTAAAGATAGATCTATCGGGCCCAACAAGCCCCATCCAAAGTACCGGATGTTTTAGTACTTCGAAATTTATATCATGTCCGAAGGAGGATCCCGGAATGATGGGGATATTCTTATATATGCATATTGTTAATGTCGGTTACCAGGTGTTCAATCCATATGAATGATATTTTTGTCTCTATGCATGGGACGTATGTTTATGAGAAATGGAAATCTGAAATCTTGTGGTCTATTAAAATGATGGAAACGATTGTTTAAGTTAAACTAATGAACTCACCAACCTTTTGGTTGACACTTTAAAGCATGTTTATTCTCAGGTACGAAAGAAATATTCCGCTGTGTATTTGCTCATTTTATAGATATTACTTGGAGTCATTCATGGCATATTTCAAAAGACGTTGCATTCGAGTTGTAACGTCCTCCCAATAGGGTCTGGAAGAAACGTTACTAATATCAAATAAACCAACATATTATAATACGAGAACAATACTAAAATGAGAAAATTTAACTTTATTGAGTACACAGCGGAAAATGAAATGTCGTTACAATAATGGAAATAACGATAAAGTAATTGTTCATATGCAGAAGTAATAAATGCGATATCTCTTGATCCTAAGTCCAAGTAGCATCACATAAGTAGTAGATAAGAAAGCTTGAATCAAACAGCACCTGAGACAAAACATGCTAAAGTGTCAACCAAAAAGGTTGAGTGAAGTTCATAGGTTTAACAAAAGTAGTTATCGTTGTTTTTAGACCACAAGATTTAGTTGTAAAGTTGATCTCCCGCAGGATCAAAAAGTAGATCTCGCAGATCCAAAAGTTATGCCAGTGCGTGATATTTAGACTAAACATTCAAGTTTGCCCCATGACAAGTTGTGTCTGTCCTTGTCGGTTTAATTTCATTATCAAGTAATACAAAGACTTAGTCAAATGTATCGGGGACGTTACTCCCGATAGGCCTACCCCCAATAATTAAGCATGCCGCAGCAATTAAAAATATCACTGTAGGGACTTAGTCGGACATAGCCGGGTATAGCATAGTTTTAACAGTTGGTACTGATATTTAGACTAGACTTTCAAGTTTACCCCGTGTCAAGTTATCGTTTATACTTGTCGGTTGGGGGCTTGCTGGTCATAACCCAACATATCACAGTTTAATAGTTGATACGTGTAAGTACTGATATTTAGACTAGACTTTCAAGTTTACCCCGTAACAAGTTATCGTTTATACTTATCGGTTGGGGGCTTGCTGGTCATAGCCCAACATATCACAGTTTAATAGTTAATACGTGTAAAACAGTTATAAAAGTTGTGCATGTATTCTCACCCCAAAAGTTATAAAACAGTTATGAAACAGTAAAAAGTGGGGCTATGAATTCACGTATATAAATATTGTAAAACAGTTATTAAAATATTGCATGTTAAAAATTTAAAAGCAAGCATGTGTCTCACCCCATAGTTTCAAAACAGTAATGAAATAGTAAAAAGTGGGGCTATGAAATTCACCTTAGTAAGTAGAGAGAGTTATTCCTCGGAATAGAGAGTTGAACGAGTGAGCAGGAAAGTCAACCTATTGACATTTAAGAGTAGTTAAGTGTTTTGCCCATGTTTAAGTTTAAGTATGTGTTTAAGTATAGTTTGTTTTACTAAGTTTCTATTCCTAGTAAGTTACTATTTTTATAAAGTTTCTATTTTTAGAAAGTTTCTTATTTTACTAAGTTTCTATGACTAGAGAGTTTCTACTTTTATGAGTGTTTCCATTTTAGGATACTTGCCGTATTAGATAAGCTTCCAATCACCCCTTTCCCTTCGAATGGCTAATTTAGATCTAGGGGCTTGAGCCATAGGACCCTTTAAATCGGAAATCCAAACCCTCTGCCTAGAATCTCGTAGAAACCATTCGTCAAGAAAGTTCGAAGATCTATACATCTCTAATACATATCCCAAAATGTTTTTGTGCTACAATATAATTAGTAGGTTATAGGTGCTAGTAATAGTAATAGTGTATACATGTTAAGTACTAGTATAAGTAGTATTAGGGTTTCATTAATTAGGGTTAGTTAATTAAAGTAGTAATTAATAACTAGGGTTTAGTAATTAATGTCCTAGGGTTTCATAAATGTTTAGAGTTTAATTAATTAGGGTTTAAGAATTATAGTTTAGGTGTAATTAGAGTTTAAGGTTTTAATATGTATATGTATATATAATTCGTATATATATGTATATATATATATATATAAATATTTTTTTTACATGTATATATGTATATATAAATCTAGGCGTGTTTATGTATATACTTATGAATAACAAGTTTATAATATGAATATGAATTATCAAAGATCAAAGTTTATGTAAATAGTTTAGGGTTTATGTTATACCTTTGAAGATTCAAGATAATTAACAAAGAAAAGATGAACACGATGAAGATGGAAGATCAAAGCCTTGAAAATCTTGAAGAACTCCTTGAAGATTCTTGAAGAACACGAAGAACAAGCTTGAAGATCCGAATACCATAAGAGAGGGAGAGGGAGAGATTGTTTTTGAGAGAGGATTTTGGTGTGATTTGTGAATGAGAAACTAGGTGTTTATATAGTGCAAGTATTAGAGTGTTAGTCAACATAAGGATGTTCTAATTAATGATTTTATTTTGTTTTATAATTTTTAGTCAACAATAGGTGGTACTAGTTTATAATTAGTCAACATAAGGATGTACTAGTTTACACTTTATTTTTAGTCAACATAAGGATGTAAGATTTTTTTAGTCTCATTATTATTACTATTATTATTATTATTATTTTTACATTTACTACATGATAAGTATTATTTTCTTTTTACTAATTCATGACTTGTATATATTTAGTTCCCAATTGTTTTATTATTTATATAAATGTCACTTTTTATTTATTACTTATAGGTTATTAGTTATAATATTACATAAATGCATAAATTTTAATTAGCAGTGAGTGTCGACTAACAGTTTATTATTTTCATCTTTTATTAACTTGTCAATTTTTGTACAAAGTTAATTAATATGTTTTCTAACTCTTAACACTTAACAATTGTTGATTAAAGTTTAATCATTAAGTTTTAATTATATTGTTTGGGCTTTTAATATTGGAAAAATATAGAATGGAAAAAATGAGGGTCGTTATAGTACCTCCCCGTTATTGAAAACTTCGTCCCGAAGTTTTTAGGTAGTTTCCTCGTTTGCATCAGCAGTTGAGAAGAGATGGGGATATTTCCGTTTCATATGGTCTTTGCGTTCCCAGGTATATTCGGGGCCTCTACGCGAATTCCAACGGACTTTAACGATAGGTATATTGCTTTTACGCGTTTGTTTGACCTCTCCTTCCATGATTTCTATAGGTTATTCAACGAAGTGCATTTTATCATTAATGCGAATATCATTCAAAATGATGATGTTATACAAGTCATTTCAGTAAATTGGATACATGAAATATGTTATGAATAGTACTGAGCTCATTTAAAACCTTGAGCATTTTATGCCACAATATTAGGGCAGACAAACAAAGAGGAGTTCGTGAAAATCACAGTCATGAAATTTGATAGAGATCTTCATTGTTTACAACAAGAATATTTTAATGATGAATATAAGTTGAAAAATAAAGTTTTATCACTATTGAATAATATGGATAAAACGATTCGTTTATAGGAAGAGTATAAATGAAGCTATCATAAAAGAGTGAAATGAGAAAATTAAATGTTCGCCTTAACTTTTGACGTAGTCACGATTGATTTCCGGAATTCAAGGAATTAAAGGAAATCTTCGTAATCTATAAGATTTGATTCTCCGGTATTTACGAAATTTTGAGATTTGTTTGATTAAATGCGGTGATTTGCCTCGATTGATGTGTTTGGAATTTTGCTATAAATTAGCTTCTTTCGTTTCATTATCTTCACCACTTCTATACTTTCTTTCTCAATTCAAACTTCCAAAAGATTAAGAAAATGCTTAATCCAGTTCTGATCCTGGTTATTATATTGACCATCTATGCAGTCATTCTTCTTTTTCTTTTACCGCAAGAGGAATCTGTTTACTTCTACTATGCTCTTGGGGTTATAGTGTTTTTAATTATCCCGTGTCTTTATATTGCTATACGCATTGATATACACGGTTTGTAATTTCGGAGTCGTTATCGGGCTTTATATTTTCCCTTATATGTCGGAGCTTTATGCTTTTGTTTCTTCTTCCCGACTTCAAGTCAAGCGAGTAATGGTCCAGAATTCATAGGTATGAAGTTTCGAATGATCATAATATATAAAGTAGAAAGGAAATGTAATAGCACGATTTGATTTGTCATATTACCAGAATATCCGGAAAAGACCGAATCATCAAGAAAAATATGTTCTTGATATATTTAGAGGTTAAATAGAATGTAAGAGTCGTGTAACATGGAAAATGATGATTATAAAATCTATGAATCATCATCTTCCATTAAAAACTTAGCATGACTTACTGTAATATAATCACGTTGGCCTGACGTCATTATATTATACTAACTCATGCTTCAATTCCCAACACTTCTTCAAAGCATTTATAATTTAAACTCGAATTTTACAGAATATAGAAACTAAAACAGTTTCGTTTATAAAGATATCGCAAAGAGATACTTAATTGCGGACATGAATCATTATGAAGATATCTTTCGAAATATAGAGGATATTTATGATGATATTTTGGAATTTCTAAGTTCGAAAGTTGATGAAGAAAAATTTTCCGCAAACTTTTAACATGACTTCGGAGCAAGATATTCTCTAAAGATTTCACCGGATCCAAAATTACCTGGATTCTTTGAATATAGGGTTTGACCCTTGTGTTTGTCCTTGGTCTCCTCCATGGTTAGCTCAATCCGTTTTTCAGTTCCAAATTTTCTTTTGAGCTTTTCCAACGTACCATTCTTTATTATCAAACTGTTGGCCCTTAAGACCATCTACAATTTTTCTGTTTCCTCTGCATTTAATGCAGCCATATTTGAATCATCGGTTATCAATCCGAAATGGTTTCAAGAAATTTTATTTTTAGATGATTAAACGCTGATTGCGATCGTCAAGATTCAAAGGATGTTTTCAAGAATTTTAAATTTGAAGTGTTTAAGCGTAAGATGCATCCATCAATGGATCTAACGGTTGACGAAGAAATGTTGTGATTTTCAAAAGTAAGGAATGGTAAGTTCGGTGGTTTGATTTGATAATTCATCATAGAATACGAATGAATATAATTCATGAATGTAGTGATCTTTAGGAAGATAACACTTGCTAAAGCTTTACTTAAGTTTCGATATGTCAAAATCAGAGTATGTAACTGAATTTGTATGAAAATGGTTTTTTTCTTTGGTGAACATATACATATATCATGTGAATGTAAGTAGTATAGTTAACAACTGCTGAATCAGAATGGAAGAATGTACAATGTAACATATTTATATGAGATATGAATATCTCTCGGGTTTTACCTACCCGTTAAAATATTTTTTACAATTAACAGTTTGTACAAAAGAGAAGATATACGTTCATATATGTATTCTTCAGATGAAATCATGGTTTTAATGAGCTAATATAATATTAAACTCATTTGATTTGCTGTTGAAACGAGAATAAATAATCTCCAAAACCTTAGAGATTTCATAATTGTCGTGAAATATTTCGCTAATGAAGTTATGAATTAATACTTCATCGTTCATTGTTATTGATATACTTCGGTATATGATGTTGGTGCTCTTGGAATTCTTGTGAAATTCATAAGGCACTAATGATATTTTCTAGAAAGTTTCGAGTACATCGAAAATTAAAGTATACAATCAATCATATATTTGAGTAATACACTTGGTTTATTACGAAATGGAGTTTATTGTATTGAAGCAATGATTAACGATTGTTAAGTTATTAACAAAAGATGTACATCATAGCATATTGTGATATGAATTAACCATGTAGTACATACTAGTTAAGATTCACACGTAATAGCTTAGTACGAAAAGATTTATTATTGTTCCAATCCATATATATAAAGTATACATATGTAATTCTTCAGGAAGAATGAGTCAATACATCTTAACTCATTATTAATAATATTCCTTGGTATCTATGGGGCGTATGATGTTGATGTTTGAGGTACTGAGTGCGATGTTGAGGCGTGGAATGCGGATGTTGTCATTGGTGAAGCTGGTGATGTTGGTGGTGATGTTGGTGGTGATGCTGATGGTACTGGTGGTAATGGTTATGCTGCTGGTGCTGCTGCTGGTGTTCGTAGGTTTCGCACCATATTCTCCAGAGCCACTACTCGAGCGCGAAGCTCGTTGACTTCTTCTATTATTCCGGGATGATTGGCGGTTCGGACAAGTGGATGAATAAGATCTAAAATTTTAGATATTATATATTCGTGACTGGATATCCTGGAAATGAGGGTGAAAATAGTGTTCCGAACGGGTTCGCCAGTAAGTGCTTCAGGTTCTTCACCAAGAGGTGAATTCGGTTGGTGGAAGGGATCACCTTCTTCTTGTCTCCATTGATTAAGTTTACTACGAACCCATCCCCAATTCATCCAAAATAGATGATGGCTGATTGGTTGGTTCATTCCGGTTACGCTGCCATTGGAGCTCGAAGAGTTCGAGGAATCCATATTATGTGTTTGGAATTAGGGTTTTTTATATGAGATTAGTGTTGAATACTGGATGATATATTCGTCTCCTCGAATACGTGTATATAGCAAAAAGATTTCCGTAATTTACGGAGGGAATTTAGGAAAAGTGTTAGACAAAATCTATTGGGATAGATACGATAAGATATAATAAGATATGATGTGTCTATACTTTAATAATGGCAGTATGACGTGTCGAGATCATAAAGTGATAAGTATGTAATCTAATAATCTTTTGATTAAAGACTTTCAATTCGTATACTGTGATAACCCAATGACATTTTTCGATTCATAAACCGATGCATAAAGGCATAAGGCATATAGGTACGTGATATAACAGGGAGTTATATACGTTTGTGTGTGAGTAGTAACAATTATAAGAGTTTCAAAATCATGGATAATATTTCATGTAATACATATGTAATACACATAACCATGATAGATGACTTATGAATGTCAAGAATTTCTGAAATCATTGTGTCGCATTTAAATGCGGTGGTGTAATTGGATAGTACTCAGGAAAGTGAGCAGAGTTCTTAGATTAGCTCGTCATTCTAAGATAAGTAAAGTTTATAAAGTATAGTGTAGCATTTAACAGTTAAAGGCAACAATTAAAGGCACTATGGTCAAGAAAAGTTGTAGTCCTACATTAGGAAAGAGACTTTGATTAGAATCTTTAAGTCAAGTTTGGTAAAGCATGATTGTTAAGATTATAAGGCAATCCTAAGTGCTTTAAGTGTAAGGCAGGAAAGGTTATAGTTTCCTAGATTGCTAAGGCACCCTAGCTAGCAAGTAAGGCACACATAAAATTGCAATCCTGGTTCTCTATAACAGCCTGGTTATGCTCTGATACCAATCTGTAACGTCCTCCCAATAGGGTCTGGAAGAAACGTTACTAATATCAAATAAACCAACATATTATAATACGAGAACAATACTAAAATGAGAAAATTTAACTTTATTGAGTACGCAGCGGAAAATGAAATGTCGTTACAATAATGGAAATAACGATAAAGTAATTGTTCATATGCAGAAGTAATAAATGCGATATCTCTTGATCCTAAGTCCAAGTAGCATCACATAAGTAGTAGATAAGAAAGCTTGAATCAAACAGCACCTGAGACAAAACATGCTAAAGTGTCAACCAAAAAGGTTGAGTGAAGTTCATAGGTTTAACAAAAGTAGTTATCGTTGTTTTTAGACCACAAGATTTAGTTGTAAAGTTGATCTCCCGCAGGATCAAAAAGTAGATCTCGCAGATCCAAAAGTTATGCCAGTGCGTGATATTTAGACTAAACATTCAAGTTTGCCCCATGACAAGTTGTGTCTGTCCTTGTCGGTTTAATTTCATTATCAAGTAATACAAAGACTTAGTCAAATGTATCGGGGACGTTACTCCCGATAGGCCTACCCCCAATAATTAAGCATGCCGCAGCAATTAAAAATATCACTGTAGGGACTTAGTCGGACATAGCCGGGTATAGCATAGTTTTAACAGTTGGTACTGATATTTAGACTAGACTTTCAAGTTTACCCCGTGTCAAGTTATCGTTTATACTTGTCGGTTGGGGGCTTGCTGGTCATAACCCAACATATCACAGTTTAATAGTTGATACGTGTAAGTACTGATATTTAGACTAGACTTTCAAGTTTACCCCGTAACAAGTTATCGTTTATACTTATCGGTTGGGGGCTTGCTGGTCATAGCCCAACATATCACAGTTTAATAGTTAATACGTGTAAAACAGTTATAAAAGTTGTGCATGTATTCTCACCCCAAAAGTTATAAAACAGTTATGAAACAGTAAAAAGTGGGGCTATGAATTCACGTATATAAATATTGTAAAACAGTTATTAAAATATTGCATGTTAAAAATTTAAAAGCAAGCAGTGTCTCACCCCATAGTTTCAAAACAGTAATGAAATAGTAAAAAGTGGGGCTATGAAATTCACCTTAGTAAGTAGAGAGAGTTATTCCTCGGAATAGAGAGTTGAACGAGTGAGCAGGAAAGTCAACCTATTGACATTTAAGAGTAGTTAAGTGTTTTGCCCATGTTTAAGTTTAAGTATGTGTTTAAGTATAGTTTGTTTTACTAAGTTTCTATTCCTAGTAAGTTACTATTTTTATAAAGTTTCTATTTTTAGAAAGTTTCTTATTTTACTAAGTTTCTATGACTAGAGAGTTTCTACTTTTATGAGTGTTTCCATTTTAGGATACTTGCCGTATTAGATAAGCTTCCAATCACCCCTTTCCCTTCGAATGGCTAATTTAGATCTAGGGGCTTGAGCCATAGGACCCTTTAAATCGGAAATCCAAACCCTCTGCCTAGAATCTCGTAGAAACCATTCGTCAAGAAAGTTCGAAGATCTATACATCTCTAATACATATCCCAAAATGTTTTTGTGCTACAATATAATTAGTAGGTTATAGGTGCTAGTAATAGTAATAGTGTATACATGTTAAGTACTAGTATAAGTAGTATTAGGGTTTCATTAATTAGGGTTAGTTAATTAAAGTAGTAATTAATAACTAGGGTTTAGTAATTAATGTCCTAGGGTTTCATAAATGTTTAGAGTTTAATTAATTAGGGTTTAAGAATTATAGTTTAGGTGTAATTAGGGTTTAAGGTTTTAATATGTATATGTATATATAATTCGTATATATATGTATATATATATATATATAAATATTTTTTTTACATGTATATATGTATATATAAATCTAGGCGTGTTTATGTATATACTTATGAATAACAAGTTTATAATATGAATATGAATTATCAAAGATCAAAGTTTATGTAAATAGTTTAGGGTTTATGTTATACCTTTGAAGATTCAAGATAATTAACAAAGAAAAGATGAACACGATGAAGATGGAAGATCAAAGCCTTGAAAATCTTGAAGAACTCCTTGAAGATTCTTGAAGAACACGAAGAACAAGCTTGAAGATCCGAATACCATAAGAGAGGGAGAGGGAGAGATTGTTTTTGAGAGAGGATTTTGGTGTGATTTGTGAATGAGAAACTAGGTGTTTATATAGTGCAAGTATTAGAGTGTTAGTCAACATAAGGATGTTCTAATTAATGATTTTATTTTGTTTTATAATTTTTAGTCAACAATAGGTGGTACTAGTTTATAATTAGTCAACATAAGGATGTACTAGTTTACACTTTATTTTTAGTCAACATAAGGATGTAAGATTTTTTTAGTCTCATTATTATTACTATTATTATTATTATTATTTTTACATTTACTACATGATAAGTATTATTTTCTTTTTACTAATTCATGACTTGTATATATTTAGTTCCCAATTGTTTTATTATTTATATAAATGTCACTTTTTATTTATTACTTATAGGTTATTAGTTATAATATTACATAAATGCATAAATTTTAATTAGCAGTGAGTGTCGACTAACAGTTTATTATTTTCATCTTTTATTAACTTGTCAATTTTTGTACAAAGTTAATTAATATGTTTTCTAACTCTTAACACTTAACAATTGTTGATTAAAGTTTAATCATTAAGTTTTAATTATATTGTTTGGGCTTTTAATATTGGAAAAATATAGAATGGAAAAAATGAGGGTCGTTATACGAGTCGTCGAGTTCATCAAGATTATTATCAAGTCAATTATAGTTGGATATATTATGAAATGGTATGCATGCCTGTCAAATTTCGATGTAATGAAAGTTTGTCTTTTCAAAAACGAATGCAATGTTTGTAAAATGTATCATATAGAGGTCAAGTACCTCGCGATGTAATCAACTGTTGTGAATCGTTTATAATCGATATGGACTTCGTCCGGATGGATTAGGACGGGTCTTCACAATGGCGGAGCAAGTAGTGTCGGAGCAAGTTATGCCAATGTAGTTTGTTATAAATGTGGAAAACCGGGCCACATTATTAGAAATTGCCCGAACCAGGAGAACACGAATGGACAAGGCCGCGGAAGAGTTTTCAATATTAATGCGGCAGAGGCACAGGAAGACCCGGAGCTTGTTACGGGTACGTTTCTTATTGACAATAAATCTGCTTACGTTTTATTTGATTCGGGTGTGGATAGAAGCTATATGAGTAGAGATTTTTGTGCTAAATTAAGTTGTCCATTGACGCCTTTGGATAGTAAATTTTTACTCGAATTAGCAAATGGTAAATTAATTTCAGCAGATAATATATGTCGGAATCGAGAAATTAAACTGGTTAGCGAAACATTTAAGATTGATTTGATACCAGTAGAGTTAGGGAGTTTTGATGTGATAATCGGTATGGACTGGTTGAAAGAAGTGAAAGCAGAGATCGTCTGTTACAAAAATGCAATTCGCATTATACGACAAAAAGGAAAACCCTTAATGGTGTACGGAGAAAAGGGCAACATGAAGCTACATCTTATTAGTAATTTGAAGGCACAAAAATTAATAAGAAAAGGTTGCTATGCTGTTCTAGCACACGTCGAGAAAGTACAAACTGAAGAAAAGAGCATCAATGATGTTCCCATTGCAAAAGAATTTCCCGATGTATTTCCGAAAGAATTACCGGGATTACCCCCACATCGATCTGTTGAATTTCAAATAGATCTTGTACCAGGAGCTGCACCAATAGCTCGTGCTCCTTACAGACTCGCACCCAGTGAGATGAAAGAACTGCAAAGCCAATTACAAGAACTTTTAGAGCGTGGTTTCATTCGACCAAGCACATCACCGTGGGGAGCTCCTGTTTTGTTTGTCAAGAAGAAAGATGGTACATTCAGGTTGTGTATCGACTACCGAGAGTTGAACAAACTTACCATCAAGAACCGCTACCCACTACCGAGAATTGACGACTTATTTGATCAACTACAAGGCTCGTCTGTTTATTCAAAGATTGACTTACGTTCCGGGTATCATCAAATGCGGGTGAAAGAAGATGATATTCCAAAGACTGCTTTCAGAACACGTTACGGTCATTACGAGTTTATAGTCATGCCGTTTGGTTTAACTAATGCACCAGCTGTGTTCATGGACCTTACGAACCGAGTGTGTGGACCATACCTTGACAAGTTTGTCATTGTTTTCATTGATGACATACTTATTTACTCAAAGAATGACCAAGAACACGGTGAACATTTGAGAAAGGTGTTAGAAGTATTGAGGAAGGAAGAATTGTACGCTAAGTTTTCAAAGTGTGCATTTTGGTTGGAAGAAGTTCAATTCCTCGGTCACATAGTGAACAAAGAAGGTATTAAGGTGGATCCGGCAAAGATAGAAACTGTTGAAAAGTGGAAAACCCCGAAAACTCCGAAACACATACGCCAGTTTTTAGGACTAGCTAGTTACTACAGAAGGTTCATCCAAGATTTTTCCAGAATAGCAAAACCCTTGACTGCATTAACGCATAAAGGGAAGAAATTTGAATGGAATGATGAACAAGAGAAAGCGTTTCAGTTATTGAAGAAAAAGCTAACTACGGCACCTATATTGTCATTGCCTGAAGGGAATGATGATTTTGTGATTTATTGTGACGCATCAAAGCAAGGTCTCGGTTGTGTATTAATGCAACGAACGAAGGTGATTGCTTATGCGTCTAGACAATTGAAGATTCACGAACAAAATTATACGACGCATGATTTGGAATTAGGAGCGGTTGTTTTTGCATTAAAGACTTGGAGGCACTACTTATATGGGGTCAAAAGTATTATATATACCGACCACAAAAGTCTTCAACACATATTTAATCAGAAACAACTGAATATGAGGCAGCGTAGGTGGATTGAATTGTTGAATGATTACGACTTTGAGATTCGTTACCACCCGGGGAAGGCAAATGTGGTAGCTGATGCCTTGAACAGGAAGGACAGAGAACCCATTCGAGTAAAATCTATGAATATAATGATTCATAATAACCTTACTACTCAAATAAAGGAGGCGCAACAAGGAGTTTTAAAAGAGGGAAATTTAAAGGATGAAATACCCAAAGGATCGGAGAAGCATCTTAATATTCAGGAAGACGGAACCCGGTATAGGGCTGAAAGGATTTGGGTACCAAAATTTGGAGATATGAGAGAAATGGTACTTAGAGAAGCTCATAAAACCAGATACTCAATACATCCTGGAACGGGGAAGATGTACACGGATCTCAAGAAACATTTTTGGTGGCCGGGTATGAAAGCCGATGTTGCTAAATACGTAGGAGAATGTTTGACCTATTCTAAGGTCAAAGCTGAGCATCAGAAACCATCAGGTCTACTTCAACAACCCGAAATCCCGGAATGGAAATGGGAAAACATTACCATGGATTTCATCACTAAATTGCCAAGGACTGCAAGTGGTTTTGATACTATTTGGGTAATAGTTGATCGTCTCACCAAATCAGCACACTTCCTGCCAATAAGAGAAGATGACAAGATGGAGAAGTTAGCACGACTGTATTTGAAGGAAGTCGTCTCCAGACATGGAATACCAATCTCTATTATCTCTGATAGGGATGGCAGATTTATTTCAAGATTCTGGCAGACATTACAGCAAGCATTAGGAACTCGTCTAGACATGAGTACTGCCTATCATCCACAAACTGATGGGCAAAGCGAAAGGACGATACAAACGCTTGAAGACATGCTACGAGCATGTGTTATTGATTTCGGAAACAGTTGGGATCGACATCTATCGTTAGCAGAATTTTCCTACAACAACAGCTACCATTCAAGCATTGAGATGGCGCCGTTTGAAGCACTTTATGGTAGAAAGTGCAGGTCTCCGATTTGTTGGAGTGAAGTGGGGGATAGACAGATTACGGGTCCGGAGATTATACAAGAAACTACCGAGAAGATCATCCAAATTCAACAACGGTTGAAAACCGCCCTAAGTCGACAAAAGAGCTACGCTGACATTAAAAGAAAAGATATAGAATTTGAAATTGGAGAGATGGTCATGCTTAAAGTTGCACCTTGGAAAGGCGTTGTTCGATTTGGTAAACGAGAGAAATTAAATCCAAGGTATATTGGACCATTCAAGATTATTGATCGTGTCGGACCAGTAGCTTACCGACTTGAGTTACCTCAACAACTCGCGGCTGTACATAACACTTTCCACGTCTCGAATTTGAAGAAATGTTTTGCTAAAGAAGATCTCACTATTCCGTTAGATGAAATACAAATCAACGAAAAACTTCAATTCATCGAAGAACCCGTCGAAATAATGGATCGTGAGGTTAAAAGACTTAAGCAAAACAAGATACCAATTGTTAAGGTTCAATGGAATGCTCGTAGAGGACCCGAGTTCACCTGGGAGCGTGAAGATCAGATGAAGAAGAAATACCCACATCTATTTCCAGAAGATTCGTCAACACCTTCAACAGCTTAAAATTTCGGGACGAAATTTATTTAACGGGTAGGTACTGTAGTGACCCGAACTTTTCCATGTTTATATATATTAATTGAGATTGATATTTACATGATTAAATGTTTCCAACATATTAAGCAATCAAACTTGTTAAGACTTGATTAATTGAAATATGTTTCATATAGACAATTGACCACCCAAGTTGACCGGTGATTCACGAACGTTAAAACTTGTAAAAACTATATGATGACATATATATGGATATATATATATAGTTAACATGATACTATGATAAGTAAACATATCATTAAGTATATTAACAATGAACTACATATGTAAAAACAAGACTACTAACTTAATGATTTTTAAACGAGACATATATGTAACGATTATCGTTGTAAAGACATTAAATGTATATATATCATATTAAGAGATATTCATACATGATAATATCATGATAATATAATAATTTAAAATCTCATTTGATATTATAAACATTGGGTTAACAACATTTAACAAGATCGTTAACCTAAAGGTTTCAAAACAACACTTACATGTAACGACTCAGTTAAAATGTATATACATGTAGTGTTTTAATATGTATTTATACACTTTTGAAAGACTTCAATACACTTATCAAAATACTTCTACTTAACAAAAATGCTTACAATTACATCCTCGTTCAGTTTCATCAACAATTCTACTCGTATGCACCCGTATTCGTACTCGTACAATACACAGCTTTTAGATGTATGTACTATTGGTATATACACTCCAATGATCAGCTCTTAGCAGCCCATGTGAGTCACCTAACACATGTGGGAACCATCATTTGGCAACTAGCATGAAATATCTCATAAAATTACAAAAATATGAGTAATCATTCATGACTTATTTACATGAAAACAAAATTACATATCCTTTATATCTAATCCATACACCAACGACCAAAAACACCTACAAACACTTTCATTCTTCAATTTTCTTCATCTAATTGATCTCTCTCAAGTTCTATCTTCAAGTTCTAAGTGTTCTTCATATATTCTACAAGTTCTAGTTACATAAAATCAAGAATAATTTCAAGTTTGCTAGCTCACTTCCAATCTTGTAAGGTGATCATCCAACCTCAAGAAATCTTTGTTTATTACAGTAGGTTATCATTCTAATACAAGTTAATAATCATATTCAAACTTTGGTTCAATTTCTATAACTATAACAATCTTATTTCAAGTGATGATCTTACTTGAACTTGTTTTCGTGTCATGATTCTGCTTCAAGAACTTCGAGCCATCCAAGGATCCGTTGAAGCTAGATCCATTTTTCTCTTTTCCAGTAGGTTTATCCAAGGAACTTAAGGTAGTAATGATGTTCATAACATCATTCGATTCATATATATAAAGCTATCTTATTCGAAGTTTTAAACTTGTAATCACTAGAACATAGTTTAGTTAATTCTAAACTTGTTCGCAAACAAAAGTTAATCCTTCTAACTTGACTTTTAAAATCAACTAAACACATGTTCTATATCTATATGATATGCTAACTTAATGATTTAAAACCTGGAAACACGAAAAATACCGTAAAACCGGATTTACGCCGTCGTAGTAACACCGCGGGCTGTTTTGGGTTAGTTAATTAAAACTATGATAAACTTTGATTTAAAAGTTGTTATTCTGAGAAAATGATTTTTATTATGAACATGAAACTATATCCAAAAATTATGGTTAAACTCAAAGTGGAAGTATGTTTTCTAAAATGGTCATCTAGACGTCGTTCTTTCGACTGAAATGACTACCTTTACAAAAACGACTTGTAACTTATTTTTCCGACTATAAACCTATACTTTTTCTGTTTAGATTCATAAAATAGAGTTCAATATGAAACCATAGCAATTTGATTCACTCAAAACGGATTTAAAATGAAGAAGTTATGGGTAAAACAAGATTGGATAGTTTTTCTCATTTTAGCTACGTGAAAATTGGTAACAAATCTATTCCAACCATAACTTAATCAACTTGTATTGTATATTATGTAATCTTGAGATACCATAGACACGTATACAATGTTTCGACCTATCATGTCGACACATCTATATATATTTCGGAACAACCATAGACACTCTATATGTGAATGTTGGAGTTAGCTATACAGGGTTGAGGTTGATTCCAAAATATGTATAGTTTGAGTTGTGATCAATACTGAGATACGTATACACTGGGTCGTGGATTGATTCAAGATAATATTTATCGATTTATTTCTGTACATCTAATTGTGGACAACTAGTTGTAGGTTACTAACGAGGACAGCTGACTTAATAAACTTAAAACATCAAAACATATTAAAAGTGTTGTAAATATATTTTGAACATACTTTGATATATATGTATATATTGTTATAGGTTCGTGAATCAACCAGTGGCCAAGTCTTACTTCCCAACGAAGTAAAAATCTGTGAAAGTGAGTTATAGTCCCACTTTTAAAATCTAATATTTTTGGGATGAGAATACATGCAGGTTTTATAAATGATTTACAAAATAGACACAAGTACGTGAAACTACATTCTATGGTTGAATTATCGAAATCGAATATGCCCCTTTTTATTAAGTCTGGTAATCTAAGAATTAGGGAACAGACACCCTAATTGACGCGAATCCTAAAGATAGATCTATTGGGCCTAACAAACCCCATCCAAAGTACCGGATGCTTTAGTACTTCGAAATTTATATCATATCCGAAGGGTGTCCCGGAATGATGGGGATATTCTTATATATGCATCTTGTTAATGTCGGTTACCAGGTGTTCACCATATGAATGATTTTTATCTCTATGTATGGGATGTGTATTGAAATATGAAATCTTGTGGTCTATTATTATGATTTGATATATATAGGTTAAACCTATAACTCACCAACATTTTTGTTGACGTTTTAAGCATGTTTATTCTCAGGTGATTATTAAGAGCTTCCGCTGTCGCATACTTAAATAAGGACGAGATTTGGAGTCCATGTTTGTATGATATTGTGTAAAAACTGCATTCAAGAAACTTATTTTGTTGTAACATATTTGTATTGTAAACCATTATGTAATAGTCGTGTGTAAACAGGATATTTTAGATTATCATTATTTGATAATCTAAGTAAAGCTTTTTAAACCTTTATTGATGAAATAAAGGTTATGGTTTGTTTTAAAATGAATGCAGTCTTTGAAAAACGTCTCATATAGAGGTCAAAACCTCGCAACGAAATCAATTAATATGGAACGTTTTTAATCAATAAGAACGGGACATTTCATGATCCACCTAAATTCGTCATCAATCGTTTATGTATTGCTCAGTACTGATCAATAAATTTTATATTTTTCTTAAACAAAGTGCTACCCGTGACAAATGTAGAACATTGCATTTATATCCTGACCACAGAAGGAGTGTATTTTTATACCTCCGATGGCGGAAGCTTTTGTGCCGGCCAGCAAAAGGCACAAGGGATCGGCTAGAAAACGTTTAAGTTTTACTAGAATGCACCGAGGCATGATACAAAACTCAGATACTTGTCATGACAAACATTATAAAAAACTTACTTCACAGAACGAAGTTCTATATTTTATATGAAGGCAAAAATATTTAGCAATTCTTCCTCATATACTTTATGACGGAAGGCGTATGACGGACAAGTCACTAACTCATAACTAATATTTATGTAATATTTCAAAAATTCTTCCTCATATACTTTATGACGGAAGGCGTACGGCGGAAAGATTATTTTATAATCACTCTTCAAAGAACACTCCATAACTATTCCTCATCAATTTGATGATGGAAGGCGTATAACATACTTTAAATATCCTATTAATTGTTTGAAGGCATAATATATGTAAAGTGGGATTTCAATTTTGCATGTGTTATTCCTTTGGCAGAAGTTCACAGTGCAAAACGTTCAAAAACGAATTACCTTAAAAATGCTCTGTTCAGTTGTACAATACACAGTTGTACATAAAATTTTATGATATCCATAACAAACATTAAAGTATTTGGTGCAAGCACACAAGCAAAGCATAATCACTACAGTAAGTGTATATTTGTGGCATTCAAGTTATCAATGTTTATTACAAACGGTTGCTCATCAAATGGTTACAAATTTATGAAAATTCAACATTGAGCACATCCTGAGCAGAGGACTCCTCTCTGCTGCATACTTCATCATAAACATCTATCTTCAGATTAATCAATCTGTCTCTAGCTTCATCAACTTTCTCCAGGGTTCCAGGAGGCATCAGATTCGTAATAGCCGCAGGGAGAGACTTGTTTGGAGCAAGGCGTCTGGTTAATTTGTCTGTCACATCAGCAATAGCATGGGTGCGTATAGCATCAACATAATCATTGTAGGGATTCCCCACAAGACTGGATCCAAGCACCTTCGCTATCAAACCCGGTATACCCTTCTTAAGCTCGACAAAGTTGCTCTCACCCTTCTCCGCCCTCTGGAGAAGCCCAGCAGACTTTTCCCTTTCTGCAGATACCTGCTTTTCCAACTCAGCAATCTTCAACTGATCCTCCTCAACCCTTTTCTTCTCAGCATCCACCAACTTGTCTTTCTCCTCTTTGAGGGCAGTAGCAGCATCTAGAGCATTTTTAGCTCAGTCTCCTTAGCTTTTATTGTTTTCTGAGCATCACTCAAGGCACGCTCAGCATCAGCAGCTCTCTTACGAGTATTTGCACCTTCAGCTATATCTTTACGGGCTATAGCAAGAATAGACTCCTGATGCTCCTGCAGTTGCAGGACGGACTCCAGCTGATTGGTTAGTAGCAAGTGAGTAGCAGCAGTTGATTCCCTGAGTTGTTCAGAACGGAGAGTGTTTAAATGAGGTTTCAACTCAGGGATAGCACAACCTTGCAACAGCAAAATATTATGATTAAATATTGCAAGATTACATAAATAAATTGCAAGTACAGGCATGCAAATGATTTAATTGTTAATACCTGAAGAGCAGTTGCAAAACCTTTGCTCTTAGTAGAAGGATAATGAATGAGTGCCTGCAACGTACTAACATGAGCAGGAACTTGTGGCACTTGCACATTTGATGATGTGACAGCAGGGTTGCCAGTGTTGGGAGGAGGAGAACGATAAGAGGCATCGTCCTCCGCCCTCTGTTCAAACTCAGATTCATTAAAGGGAGTGAAGTTGTAGTCCGGAGTTTTTAGTGTTTTATCTCCTTCACTCTCACGGTTTTCCTCCGGCACCCGTTCACCGCCCTCAGTAGCCTTCCCTTGGCTATCATCAGATTCTGCTAAAATCACTAACAAGAACAAATTAGCATTATGAACAAACATAACAGTTATAAGCAAAAACATGTGCATTGTCAAGAAAGAGCAGAATGGACATACTTCTTCTGCATTTCTGCTTTTGACCCCCCTCTGTACTTTTCACCCTCTTAGAGCCTATGCTCTTCTTCCTTGTCTTTTGGGTTGGAGGGGGGGGGGGTGGGATTTGTTTCACCCGTGATATCAACGGAACCAGATGTCTGCTGCTCGGCAGTGGTGGTGTCATCTGCTGTCCGCTCAGTGTTTGTCTGTTCAGCCCCAGATTCACTGTCCGAGCTGGTAACAACGATTTCTTCCCCCTTTTCAGCAGCAGCAGCATCAGAAGCAGCTTTAGCCTCAGCTGCAGCTCTCTCCGCCTCTAGCTCTTCAGACATTTTGTCACGAGCAGTGACCTCCACGTCATCATCAAGATCAACAGATAAAAGAGCATAACGAACCTGCATCACGGAGTTGGCTGCAAAAATTGAACATGAACAGCAATATAAGCAAACATGACAAGTAGTAGAAACACATTTATATATATATAATAGGATGATCATATCACATCCTACCCTGGTTTTTCTCACGAAGTACTAGCACAGAAGTGCTCGGCCATTCTTGACTCACTTTGCACAGCACAAGAATTCCCGCATACCTCTCGTATGATCTGGGCGGAAGGCGAAGCTCTTTCAAGCTATTTACTATCCGCTGCTCTACGGCAGAAATCTTAACACCCTTTCCTACACCAGCATCAATAGCACCCCATTCTCGAACAACGGAGTACTCCTCCGGAATAACAGTCTCATCAACAAAGAAAAATGGACTTTTCCAGTCCTTCAAATTTGAAACTCTATTTGTACCAACAAAATGAGTATTTCGCTTACTATCAATAGTAAGCCAGCAGTCACTAATTGTGCGAATTCTAAACAAAGAGATAAAAACTTTAATGCGAGGCTTTATATTAATAGCATTGCAGTACATTTCAAAAAGGATGATTTTTGAAGGCCATGGGGATGCATCTGACTAAGACAGGCCTTATAATATCTAAGAAGGCGAAGAAGAAAGTTAGTAAGGGGAACACGGAGGTTGCCGTGGGTAATTTGTAAGGTGTATAAAGTAATTTTTCCATCAGGAGGGTTGTCAGCAGTTTGTTTGTTGGTGGGAAGAACAGTGTTGTATTGATTAAGATGGCGGAAGGCAATCTTTAAACCATCTAAGTATTCACTTGTCAATGATGAGGCCATCGTGCTAACTTCTGGAATGTCAGCGGTATTTGACGAAGAAGGCTTTGCATGTTCTTGGCCAGTACTTGGAGTAGAAGCCATGATAATACAGTAAAAAGATATCAACAAGAAGAAAATAGCAAAAGGATGAAGTATAACTGACCTTGGAAAGATGCTAAACCTTAAAAAGTTGAAAATTGAAGAATGTGATGAAGATTTGGGGAGAAATATGCTTTTCAGATCTTGGCAAAGGTAAAAAAGTGAAGGTAAAAGGGTTATGACAGTTTATATAGGAGTTCATCGATGCAATTTTTATGGCCACGATTAAGACACGTGTATGGGTGAGTTTAAATGTGGGGTACGAAATAACACTTTTACAGCTGGAGGCGCGTGAAGGATCTCAACCGTGCAAAATTAATCATAACAGCGTCAGTAAAATTCGTCTACATTTAATGCCTGTAATGTTTTCCCCGATGAAAATGAAATGTCCCGTTCTTATTGATTAAAAACGTTCCATATTAATTGATTTCGTTGCGAGGTTTTGACCTCTATATGAGACGTTTTTCAAAGACTGCATTCATTTTTAAACAAACCATAACCTTTATTTCATCAATAAAGGTTTAAAAAGCTTTACGTAGATTATCAAATAATGATAATCTAAAATATCCTGTTTACACACGACCATTACATAATGGTTTACAATACAAATATGTTACAACAAAATAAGTTTCTTGAATGCAGTTTTTACACAATATCATACAAGCATGGACTCCAAATCTTGTCCTTATTTAAGTATGCGACAGCGGAAGCTCTTAATAATCACCTGAGAATAAACATGCTTAAAACGTCAACAAAAATGTTGGTGAGTTATAGGTTTAACCTATATATATCAAATCGTAACAATAGACCACAAGATTTCATATTTCAATACACATCCCATACATAGAGATAAAAATCATTCATATGGTGAACACCTGGTAACCGACAATAACAAGATGCATATATAAGAATATCCCCATCATTCCGGGACACCCTTCGGATATGATATAAATTTCGAAGTACTAAAGCATCCGGTACTTTGGATGGGGTTTGTTAGGCCCAATAGATCTATCTTTAGGATTCGCGTCAATTAGGGTGTCTGTTCCCTAATTCTTAGATTACCAGACTTAATAAAAAGGGGCATATTCGATTTCGATAATTCAACCATAGAATGTAGTTTCACGTACTTGTGTCTATTTTGTAAATCATTTATAAAACCTGCATGTATTCTCATCCCAAAAATATTAGATTTTAAAAGTGGGACTATAACTCACTTTCACAGATTTTTACTTCGTCGGGAAGTAAGACTTGGCCACTGTTGATTCACGAACCTATAACAATATATACATATATATCAAAGTATGTTCAAAATATATTTACAACACTTTTAATATATTTTTATGTTTTAAGTTTATTAAGTCAGCTGTCCTCGTTAGTAACCTACAACTAGTTGTCCACAGTTAGATGTACAGAAATAAATCGATAAATATTATCTTGAATCAATCCACGACCCAGTGTATACGTATCTCAGTATTGATCACAACTCAAACTATATATATTTTGGAATCAACCTCAACCCTGTATAGCTAACTCCAACATTCACATATAGAGTGTCTATGGTTGTTCCGAAATATATATAGATGTGTCGACATGATAGGTCGAAACATTGTATACGTGTCTATGGTATCTCAAGATTACATAATATATAATACAAGTTGATTAAGTTATGGTTGGAATAGATTTGTTACTAATTTTCACGTAGCTAAAATGAGAAAAATTATCCAATCTTGTTTTACCCATAACTTCTTCATTTTAAATCCGTTTTGAGTGAATCAAATTGCTATGGTTTCATATTGAACTCTATTTTATGAATCTAAACAAAAAAAGTATAGGTTTCTAGTCGGAAAAATAAGTTACAAGTCGTTTTTGTAAAGGTAGTCATTTCAGTCGAAAGAACGACGTCTAGATGACCATTTTAGAAAACATACTTCCACTTTGAGTTTAACCATAATTTTTGGATATAGTTTCATGTTCATAATAAAAATCATTTTCTCAGAATAACAACTTTTAAATCAAAGTTTATCATAGTTTTTAATTAACTAACCCAAAACAGCCCGCGGTGTTACTACGACGGCGTAAATCCGGTTTTACGGTGTTTTTCGTGTTTCCAGGTTTTAAATCATTAAGTTAGCATATCATATAGATATAGAACATGTGTTTAGTTGATTTTAAAAGTCAAGTTAGAAGGATTAACTTTTGTTTGCGAACAAGTTTAGAATTAACTAAACTATGTTCTAGTGATTACAAGTTTAAACCTTCGAATAAGATAGCTTTATATGTATGAATCGAATGATGTTATGAACATCATTACTACCTTAATTTCCTTGGATAAACCTACTGGAAAAGAGAAAAATGGATCTAGCTTCAATGGATCCTTGGATGGCTCGAAGTTCTTGAAGCAGAATCATGACACGAAAACAAGTTCAAGTAAGATCATCACTTGAAATAAGATTGTTATAGTTATAGAAATTGAACCAAAGTTTGAATATGATTATTACCTTGTATTAGAATGATAACCTACTGTAAGAAACAAAGATTTCTTGAGGTTGGATGATCACCTTACAAGATTGGAAGTGAGCTAGCAAACTTGAAAGTATTCTTGATTTTATGAAACTAGAACTTTTGGAATTTATGAAGAACACTTAGAACTTGAAGATAGAACTTGAGAGAGATCAATTAGATGAAGAAAATTGAAGAATGAAAGTGTTTGTAGGTGTTTTTGGTCGTTGGTGTATGGATTAGATATAAAGGATATGTAATTTTGTTTTCATGTAAATAAGTCATGAATGATTACTCATATTTTTGTAATTTTATGAGATATTTCATGCTAGTTGCCAAATGATGGTTCCCACATGTGTTAGGTGACTCACATGGGCTGCTAAGAGCTGATCATTGGAGTGTATATACCAATAGTACATACATCTAAAAGCTGTGTATTGTACGAGTACGAATACGGGTGCATACGAGTAGAATTGTTGATGAAACTGAACGAGGATGTAATTGTAAGCATTTTTGTTAAGTAGAAGTATTTTGATAAGTGTATTGAAGTCTTTCAAAAGTGTATAAATACATATTAAAACACTACATGTATATACATTTTAACTGAGTCGTTAAGTCATCGTTAGTCGTTACATGTAAGTGTTGTTTTGAAACCTTTAGGTTAACGATCTTGTTAAATGTTGTTAACTCAATGTTTATAATATCAAATGAGATTTTAAATTATTATATTATCATGATATTATCATGTATGAATATCTCTTAATATGATATATATACATTAAATGTCTTTACAACGATAATCGTTACATATATGTCTCGTTTAAAAATCATTAAGTTAGTAGTCTTGTTTTTACATATGTAGTTCATTGTTAATATAATTAATGATATGTTTACTTATCATAATATCATGTTAACTATATATATAACCATATATATGTCATCATATAGTTTTTTTACAAGTTTTAACGTTCGTGAATCACCGGTCAACTTGGGTGGTCAATTGTCTATATGAAACCTATTTCAATTAATCAAGTCTTAACAAGTTTGATTGCTTAACATGTTGGAAACATTTAATCATGTAAACATCAATCTCAATTAATATATATAAACATGGAAAAGTTCGGGTCACTACAGTACCTACCCGTTAAATAAATTTCGTCCCGAAATTTTAAGCTGTTGAAGGTGTTGACGAATCTTCTGGAAATAGATGCGGGTATTTCTTCTTCATCTGATCTTCACGCTCCCAGGTGAACTCGGGTCCTCTACGAGCATTCCATCGAACCTTAACAATTGGTATCTTGTTTTGCTTAAGTCTTTTAACCTCACGATCCATTATTTCGACGGGTTCTTCGATGAATTGGAGTTTTTCGTTAATTTGGATTTCATCTAACGGAATAGTGAGATCTTCTTTAGCAAAACATTTCTTCAAATTCGAGACGTGGAAAGTGTTATGTACAGCCGCGAGTTGTTGAGGTAACTCAAGTCGGTAAGCTACTGGTCCGACACGATCAATAATCTTGAATGGTCCAATATACCTTGGATTTAATTTCCCTCGTTTACCAAATCGAACAACGCCTTTCCAAGGTGCAACTTTAAGCATGACCATCTCTCCAATTTCAAATTCTATATCTTTTCTTTTAATGTCAGCGTAGCTCTTTTGTCGACTTTGGGCGGTTTTCAACCGTTGTTGAATTTGGATGATCTTCTCGGTAGTTTCTTGTATAATCTCCGGACCCGTAATCTGTCTATCCCCCACTTCACTCCAACAAATCGGAGACCTGCACTTTCTACCATAAAGTGCTTCAAACGGCGCCATCTCAATGCTTGAATGGTAGCTGTTGTTGTAGGAAAATTCTGCTAACGGTAGATGTCGATCCCAACTGTTTCCGAAATCAATAACACATGCTCGTAGCATGTCTTCAAGCGTTTGTATCGTCCTTTCGCTCTGCCCATCAGTTTGTGGATGATAGGCAGTACTCATGTCTAGACGAGTTCCTAATGCTTGCTGTAATGTCTGCCAGAATCTTGAAATAAATCTGCCATCCCTATCAGAGATAATAGAGATTGGTATTCCATGTCTGGAGACGACTTCCTTTAAATACAGTCGTGCTAACTTCTCCATCTTGTCATCTTCTCTTATTGGTAGGAAGTGTGCTGATTTGGTGAGACGATCAACTATTACCCAAATAGTATCAAAACCACTTGCAGTCCTTGGCAATTTAGTGATGAAATCCATGATAATGTTTTCCCATTTCCATTCCGGGATTTCGGGTTGTTGAAGTAGACCTGATGGTTTCTGATGCTCAGCTTTGACCTTAGAACACGTCAAACATTCTCCTACGTATTTAGCAACATCGGCTTTCATACCCGGCCACCAAAAATGTTTCTTGAGATCCTTGTACATCTTCCCCGTTCCAGGATGTATTGAGTATCTGGTTTTATGAGCTTCTCTAAGTACCATTTCTCTCATATCTCCAAATTTTGGTACCCAAATCCTTTCAGCCCTATACCGGGTTCCGTCTTCCCGAATATTAAGATGCTTCTCCGATCCTTTGGGTATTTCATCCTTTAAATTTCCCTCTTTTAAAACTCCTTGTTGCGCCTCCTTTATTTGAGTAGTAATGTTATTATGAATCATTATATTCATAGATTTTACTCGAATGGGTTCTCTATCCTTCCTGCTCAAGGCATCGGCTACCACATTTGCCTTCCCCGGGTGGTAACGAATCTCAAAATCGTAATCATTCAATAATTCAATCCACCTACGCTGCCTCATATTCAGTTGTTTCTGATTAAATATGTGTTGAAGACTTTTGTGGTCGGTATATATAATACTTTTGACCCCATATAAGTAGTGCCTCCAAGTCTTTAATGCAAAAACAACCGCGCCTAATTCCAAATCATGCGTCGTATAATTTTGTTCGTGAATCTTCAATTGTCTAGACGCATAAGCAATCACCTTCGTTCGTTGCATTAATACACAACCGAGACCTTGCTTTGATGCGTCACAATAAATCACAAAATCATCATTCCCTTCAGGCAATGACAATATAGGTGCCGTAGTTAGCTTTTTCTTCAATAACTGAAACGCTTTCTCTTGTTCATCATTCCATTCAAATTTCTTCCCTTTATGCGTTAATGCAGTCAAGGGTTTTGCTATTCTGGAAAAGTCTTGGATGAACCTTCTGTAGTAACCAGCTAGTCCTAAAAACTGGCGTATGTGTTTCGGAGTTTTCGGGGTTTCCCACTTTTCAACAGTTTCTATCTTTGCCGGATCCACCTTAATACCTTCTTTGTTCACTATGTGACCGAGGAATTGAACTTCTTCCAACCAAAATGCACACTTTGAAAACTTAGCGTACAATTCTTCCTTCCTCAATACTTCTAACACCTTTCTCAAATGTTCACCGTGTTCTTGGTCATTCTTTGAGTAAATAAGTATGTCATCAATGAAAACAATGACAAACTTGTCAAGGTATGGTCCACACACTCGGTTCATAAGGTCCATGAACACAGCTGGTGCATTAGTTAAACCAAACGGCATGACCATAAACTCGTAATGACCGTAACGTGTTCTGAAAGCAGTCTTTGGAATATCATCTTCTTTCACCCGCATTTGATGATACCCGGAACGTAAGTCAATCTTTGAATAAACAGACGAGCCTTGTAGTTGATCAAATAAGTCGTCGATTCTCGGTAGTGGGTAGCGGTTCTTGATGGTAAGTTTGTTCAACTCTCGGTAGTCGATACACAACCTGAATGTACCATCTTTCTTCTTGACAAACAAAACAGGAGCTCCCCACGGTGATGTGCTTGGTCGAATGAAACCACGCTCTAAAAGTTCTTGTAATTGGCTTTGCAGTTCTTTCATCTCGCTGGGTGCGAGTCTGTAAGGAGCACGAGCTATTGGTGCAGCTCCTGGTACAAGATCTATTTGAAATTCAACGAATCGATGTGGGGGTAATCCCGGTAATTCTTTCGGAAATACATCGGGAAATTCTTTTGCAATGGGAACATCATTGATGCTCTTTTCTTCAGTTTGTACTTTCTCGACGTGTGCTAGAACAGCATAGCAACCTTTTCTTATTAGTTTTTGTGCCTTCAAATTACTAATAAGATGTAGCTTCGTGTTGCCCTTTTCTCCGTACACCATTAAGGGTTTTCCTTTTTCTCGTATAATGCGAATTGCATTTTTGTAACAAACGATCTCCGCTTTCACTTCTTTCAACCAGTCCATACCGATTATCACATCAAAACTCCCTAACTCTACTGGTATCAAATCAATCTTAAATGTTTCGCTAACCAGTTTAATTTCTCGATTCCGACATATATTATCTGCTGAAATTAATTTACCATTTGCTAATTCGAGTAAAAATTTACTATCCAAAGGTGTCAATGGACAACTTAATTTAGCACAAAAATCTCTACTCATATAGCTTCTATCCGCACCCGAATCAAATAAAACGTAAGCAGATTTATTGTCAATAAGAAACGTACCCGTAACAAGCTCCGGGTCTTCCTGTGCCTCTACCGCATTAATATTGAAAACTCTTCCACGGCCTTGTCCATTCGTGTTCTCCTGGTTCGGGCAATTTTTAATAATGTGGCCTGGTTTTCCACATTTATAACAAACTACATTGGCATAACTTGCTCCGACACTACTTGCTCCGCCATTACTCGTTCCGACACCATTTGTTCCTTTCGTTCTATTAACCCCTGGTCCGTAGACCTCACACTTCGCCGCGCTATGACCATTTCTTTTACACTTGTTGCAAAATTTGGTGCAGAACCCCGAGTGATTCTTTTCACACCTTTGGCATAGTTGCTTCTGATTGTTGTTGTTGTTGCGGTTATTATTGTTGTTGGGATGATTGTTGTAGTTGCTGTTGTTGTTGTTGTTGTTGTTGGGCCGTTTGTTGTAGTTGCGATTGATGTTGCGATTGTTGGGATAATTGTTGCGATTATTGTTGTAATTGATGTTGTTGTTGTATTGGTGATTCTTATCACCGTTTTCCTCCCACTTTCTTTTGACTTGCTTCACATTGGCCTCTTCAGCAGTCTGTTCTTTAATTCTTTCTTCAATCTGGTTCACTAGTTTGTAAGCCATTCTACATGCCTGTTGTATGGAGGCGGGCTCGTGTGAACTTATATCTTCTTGGATTCTTTCCGGTAATCCTTTCACAAACGCGTCGATCTTCTCTTCCTCATCTTCGAATGCTCCCGGACACAATAGGCACAATTCTGTGAATCGTCTTTCGTACGTGGTAATATCAAATCCTTGGGTTCGTAACCCTCTAAGTTCTGTCTTGAGCTTATTGACCTCGGTTCTGGGACGGTACTTCTCGTTCATCAAGTGCTTGAATGCTGACCACGGTAGTGCGTACGCATCATCTTGTCCCACTTGCTCTAGATAGGTATTCCACCATGTTAACGCAGAACCTGTGAAGGTATGCGTAGCGTACTTCACTTTGTCCTCTTCAGTACACTTACTTATGGCAAACACCGATTCAACCTTCTCGGTCCACCGTTTCAATCCGATCGGTCCTTCGGTTCCATCAAATTCCAAAGGTTTGCAGGCAGTGAATTCTTTGTAGGTGCATCCTACACGATTTCCTGTACTGCTAGATCCAAGGTTATTGTTGGTATGTAGCGCAGCCTGTACTGCGGCTATGTTTGAAGCTAGAAAAGTACGGAATTCCTCTTCATTCATATTCACGGTGTGTCGAGTAGTCGGTGCCATTTCCTTCAAAATAGTTAAATGGAACAAGTTAATCATACAGAATATTAAGAGTAGTTAATAGTATTTCGTAGCATAATATGAACTCATTTATAAAAGCTTTTTCTTCATATTAGCGTTTTATAAGTTTAAATTCGGGTAGTACCTACCCGTTAAGTTCATACTTAGTAGCTAATATACAATTCAACTACTACAATTCTATATGAAAAACTGATTATAATAATATTTCGCGTTCAAACTTTTATACAATATTTTACAAACTTACAATACCGCTTATTTTACATAAAGCATGAAATATAGCACACAATAACTTTGATACAAGATAGTTGTGAAGACAATTCTAGCTAGTACACAAGTCGTTCAGCAAAGGCAATAAATACACGTAATTCATACGTCCAGAAACAAGTCATGCATTCTGGTTTTACTAGGACTACTTCCCATCCTTGGTCTTGTGCAACATAACCGTTATGGCCGTTGATAAGACAGCGTGTTGTAACGTCATCAAAGGGACGAGGGTTACGTAATGTCCAACAGTCCCGTAATAATCTAAAAACCTCATTTCTTACCCCAATTACCGACTCCGTCACTTGTGGAAACGTTTTGTTTAATAGTTGTAGCCCGATGTTCTTGTTCTCACTTTGGTGAGAAGCGAACATTACTAATCCGTAAGCATAACATGCTTCTTTATGTTGCATGTTAGCCGCTTTTTCAAAATCACGAAGTCCAATATTCGGATATATTGAGTCAAAATAATTTCTTAACCCGTTGCGTAAAATAGCATTTGGGTTCCCCGCAATATATGCGTCAAAGTAAACACATCGTAACTTATGGGTTTCCCAATGTGATATCCCCCATCTTTCAAACGAAAGTCTCTTATAAACCAAGACATTCTTGGAACGTTCTTCGAATGTTTTACAAACTGATCTCGCCTTAAATAGTTGTGCCGAAGAATTCTGGCCGACTCTAGACAAGATTTCATCAATCATGTCTCCGGGTAGGTCTCTTAAAATATTGGGTTGTCTATCCATTTTGTGTTTTTAAACTGTAAAATAGACAAGAGTTAGTTTCACAAAAAAAAAATACTTATTAATACAAGCAATTTTTACATATATCATAAAGCATAAGAACACTATATTACATATATTACACCACACGAATACAACTATCTTATTCCGACTCGCTCGTTTCTTCTTCTTCGGTTTTGGTTCGTTTTGCCAAGTTTCTAGGGATATATGATGTTCCCCTAATACGAGCCGTCGTTGTCCACATTGGTTTAGAAAAACCTGGTGGTTTAGAGGTTCCAGGGTCATTGTTACAACTTAAGGACTTCGGGGGTTGACGATACATATAAAGTTCATCGGGGTTGGAATTAGATTTCTCTATTTTTATGCCCTTTCCCTTATTATTTTCTTTTGCCTTTTTAAATTCAGTTGGGGTAATTTCTATAACATCATCGGAATTCTCGTCGGAATCCGATTCATCGGAGAATTGGTAATCCTCCCAATATTTTGCTTCCTTGGCGGAAACACCATTAACCATAATTAACTTTGGTCGGTTGGTTGAGGATTTTCTTTTACTTAACCGTTTTATTATTTCCCCCACCGGTTCTATTTCTTCATCCGGTTCCGATTCTTCTTCCGGTTCCGATTCTTCTTCCGGTTCCGACTCTTCTTCCGGTTCCTCTTCGGGAACTTGTGAATCAGTCCACAAATCATTCCAATTTACATTTGACTCTTCATTATTATTAGGTGAGTCAATGGGACTTGTTCTAGAGGTAGACATCTATCACATAATGTCAAACACGTTAAGAGATTAATATATCACATAATATTCATATGTTAAAAATATATAGTTTCCAACAAAAATGTTAAGCAATCATTTTTAAAGAAAACACGGTCGAAGTCCAGACTCACTAATGCATCCTAACAAACTCGATAAGACACACTAATGCAAATTTTCTGGTTCTCTAAGACCAACGCTCTGATACCAACTGAAATGTCCCGTTCTTATTGATTAAAAACGTTCCATATTAATTGATTTCGTTGCGAGGTTTTGACCTCTATATGAGACGTTTTTCAAAGACTGCATTCATTTTTAAACAAACCATAACCTTTATTTCATCAATAAAGGTTTAAAAAGCTTTACGTAGATTATCAAATAATGATAATCTAAAATATCCTGTTTACACACGACCATTACATAATGGTTTACAATACAAATATGTTACAACAAAATAAGTTTCTTGAATGCAGTTTTTACACAATATCATACAAGCATGGACTCCAAATCTTGTCCTTATTTAAGTATGCGACAGCGGAAGCTCTTAATAATCACCTGAGAATAAACATGCTTAAAACGTCAACAAAAATGTTGGTGAGTTATAGGTTTAACCTATATATATCAAATCGTAACAATAGACCACAAGATTTCATATTTCAATACACATCCCATACATAGAGATAAAAATCATTCATATGGTGAACACCTGGTAACCGACAATAACAAGATGCATATATAAGAATATCCCCATCATTCCGGGACACCCTTCGGATATGATATAAATTTCGAAGTACTAAAGCATCCGGTACTTTGGATGGGGTTTGTTAGGCCCAATAGATCTATCTTTAGGATTCGCGTCAATTAGGGTGTCTGTTCCCTAATTCTTAGATTACCAGACTTAATAAAAAGGGGCATATTCGATTTCGATAATTCAACCATAGAATGTAGTTTCACGTACTTGTGTCTATTTTGTAAATCATTTATAAAACCTGCATGTATTCTCATCCCAAAAATATTAGATTTTAAAAGTGGGACTATAACTCACTTTCACAGATTTTTACTTCGTCGGGAAGTAAGACTTGGCCACTGTTGATTCACGAACCTATAACAATATATACATATATATCAAAGTATGTTCAAAATATATTTACAACACTTTTAATATATTTTTATGTTTTAAGTTTATTAAGTCAGCTGTCCTCGTTAGTAACCTACAACTAGTTGTCCACAGTTAGATGTACAGAAATAAATCGATAAATATTATCTTGAATCAATCCACGACCCAGTGTATACGTATCTCAGTATTGATCACAACTCAAACTATATATATTTTGGAATCAACCTCAACCCTGTATAGCTAACTCCAACATTCACATATAGAGTGTCTATGGTTGTTCCGAAATATATATAGATGTGTCGACATGATAGGTCGAAACATTGTATACGTGTCTATGGTATCTCAAGATTACATAATATATAATACAAGTTGATTAAGTTATGGTTGGAATAGATTTGTTACTAATTTTCACGTAGCTAAAATGAGAAAAATTATCCAATCTTGTTTTACCCATAACTTCTTCATTTTAAATCCGTTTTGAGTGAATCAAATTGCTATGGTTTCATATTGAACTCTATTTTATGAATCTAAACAAAAAAAGTATAGGTTTCTAGTCGGAAAAATAAGTTACAAGTCGTTTTTGTAAAGGTAGTCATTTCAGTCGAAAGAACGACGTCTAGATGACCATTTTAGAAAACATACTTCCACTTTGAGTTTAACCATAATTTTTGGATATAGTTTCATGTTCATAATAAAAATCATTTTCTCAGAATAACAACTTTTAAATCAAAGTTTATCATAGTTTTTAATTAACTAACCCAAAACAGCCCGCGGTGTTACTACGACGGCGTAAATCCGGTTTTACGGTGTTTTTCGTGTTTCCAGGTTTTAAATCATTAAGTTAGCATATCATATAGATATAGAACATGTGTTTAGTTGATTTTAAAAGTCAAGTTAGAAGGATTAACTTTTGTTTGCGAACAAGTTTAGAATTAACTAAACTATGTTCTAGTGATTACAAGTTTAAACCTTCGAATAAGATAGCTTTATATGTATGAATCGAATGATGTTATGAACATCATTACTACCTTAATTTCCTTGGATAAACCTACTGGAAAAGAGAAAAATGGATCTAGCTTCAATGGATCCTTGGATGGCTCGAAGTTCTTGAAGCAGAATCATGACACGAAAACAAGTTCAAGTAAGATCATCACTTGAAATAAGATTGTTATAGTTATAGAAATTGAACCAAAGTTTGAATATGATTATTACCTTGTATTAGAATGATAACCTACTGTAAGAAACAAAGATTTCTTGAGGTTGGATGATCACCTTACAAGATTGGAAGTGAGCTAGCAAACTTGAAAGTATTCTTGATTTTATGAAACTAGAACTTTTGGAATTTATGAAGAACACTTAGAACTTGAAGATAGAACTTGAGAGAGATCAATTAGATGAAGAAAATTGAAGAATGAAAGTGTTTGTAGGTGTTTTTGGTCGTTGGTGTATGGATTAGATATAAAGGATATGTAATTTTGTTTTCATGTAAATAAGTCATGAATGATTACTCATATTTTTGTAATTTTATGAGATATTTCATGCTAGTTGCCAAATGATGGTTCCCACATGTGTTAGGTGACTCACATGGGCTGCTAAGAGCTGATCATTGGAGTGTATATACCAATAGTACATACATCTAAAAGCTGTGTATTGTACGAGTACGAATACGGGTGCATACGAGTAGAATTGTTGATGAAACTGAACGAGGATGTAATTGTAAGCATTTTTGTTAAGTAGAAGTATTTTGATAAGTGTATTGAAGTCTTTCAAAAGTGTATAAATACATATTAAAACACTACATGTATATACATTTTAACTGAGTCGTTAAGTCATCGTTAGTCGTTACATGTAAGTGTTGTTTTGAAACCTTTAGGTTAACGATCTTGTTAAATGTTGTTAACTCAATGTTTATAATATCAAATGAGATTTTAAATTATTATATTATCATGATATTATCATGTATGAATATCTCTTAATATGATATATATACATTAAATGTCTTTACAACGATAATCGTTACATATATGTCTCGTTTAAAAATCATTAAGTTAGTAGTCTTGTTTTTACATATGTAGTTCATTGTTAATATAATTAATGATATGTTTACTTATCATAATATCATGTTAACTATATATATAACCATATATATGTCATCATATAGTTTTTTTACAAGTTTTAACGTTCGTGAATCACCGGTCAACTTGGGTGGTCAATTGTCTATATGAAACCTATTTCAATTAATCAAGTCTTAACAAGTTTGATTGCTTAACATGTTGGAAACATTTAATCATGTAAACATCAATCTCAATTAATATATATAAACATGGAAAAGTTCGGGTCACTACAGAAAATGGGCAATGAGCAGGCTAGTTTGGCATGCGTTATCAAAAGTTTAATAACTTAAACATTTTTCAAATGCTTATGTCATTAAACTGGGGGGACTTAATGGTGTATCCTATCGTATACACGCATAAAAGGCATAATGGTTGCATAAAAGTAGCATTAGGAAGGCTGGAAACAACAGTTTTGTGGAGTTATCCGTCCAGCGTTCTCCGTTGTATAGGCTGCTCCGTCATGCGTAAGCCCTAAAGGCCACCTAGCGCGTATGCCCTGGCCGGAGAACTCCACCTTCAGCGTAAATTTCGGATCACAAGTAACAGAACGTATCATCATCTGACACGTGTCCCCAAGCAATCTGGTGGATCTTTCACTATAAATAGACCCCTTGGGTCGTCCTTTTACACAGTTCAATCATTTTGACAATTTTGAGAGCTGAGACTTCACTTCTCTCTCTACTTTCTCTCACTAGAAGTCATCCGGCTAGCACTTTTACGCTCTACGGATGACAGATTGATTAAGCCACCCTACAAGTTTCTACACTTGTGAACCGGGTCTGCAGGGATTATTTCCCAAGGGTAAAAATCAATCGGCAACACTCCGTCCTCCTAAAGCTAGATTACTTCTAGTATCTTGTTGACACACTAAGCCTTACCTCATAAGGAAATAGGTGTTAACATCCATCATTTATACCTTTTCGACGGATGGCGGATGGTAAAGACAAGCAAATCATGAAAAGGCAATCTATATCAAAATACAGGTTATCCAGGCTACTTGACAAGCTGGGCAGTCTTATTGATGATTCTAAGGATGATAATGACCTGAGCTATGTTAATAATGACTCTGATGATGAAATTGACAAAGATGAGTTCATGTCAGAGAAGCAGGCAGTGTTGCTTTTAAATGACATCCTTAAGCAGATAGCTTCGGCAAAGTATAAGCAACGCTTAGCGCAACCCGCCGTCCGTGCTGTGGCTGTAGATAATTTCTTCGCCCTCATTACTGGAGAGCAAGCTACAAAGCCACCAGTGAAGTTTTTTCGTATGCCTGAGAGACATATTTAATTAATATGGCTAATATGTTATGATCCAAGTCGGGTCATGTGATGACCCGGGAATTTTCGACCAAATTTAAACTTAATCTTAAAATTGATCTGACACGATAAGCAAATCCTGTTAAGTTGAGTCTCAAAAATTTTGAACTATTTTATATATTTAATTGACCTTTGACCATTCCCGGCGATTCACGAACAACTATTTGTAAATAGATATACGTGTATATACATATATATATATATATATATATATAATTGAAAATATAATTTGAAATATTATATGTTGTTATTATTAAAATTTATTTATGCAAAATAAAATAAAAAAAATAAGATATTATAATAATTATTATTTAAAGCATAACTATATAAATAAAGTATATAAAAAAAATAAATAAATATAGTTAGATTAAAGATATGAGATTTTCTGGAGATTTTTTTATCCGTCACTGACTAACAACGGATCCCGATATACTACCATGTTGAAAGTGTCGGCAGCGAAAACTATTGCTTAAAACCCGTGACTTAAATTATTATCAAGTACACTGTGTTTAATTTTTGTTTCTTCTCCATTATATGTATTATATTAGATATAACATATACATTCATAAACCTACATGTTTCCTTTTGACTTTAACACCAAACCCACTATAACACACTATCTTTGATGAACGATTTCCATCTTTGTTTCTACCATCAACATTAAAACACGTCTGATTCTTCCTTAATTATTATAATTATTATATTTATTAATTATTAGATATAAAGTTGAATTATTTTTCTGTGTTTTGTTTGAACATCATCTATCAATATCTTCTATTATTAAAGACATATATACATCCATTATATAGATGTCAATATAGATACTGTAAGGAAACCACCACCACTTGCATAATCATCACAATCCACTTGCATATTAAAATATAACACATATCACCTTTCTTTTCTTTCATTACTCGACAAACACCAATTCCACCTTCAATATTAGTCGAACCATTTTCTTCAGGCTTGAACCACCTACAACAAACTCTCGAACACCACAACTGCTACTTCTAAAAATTCCATTTTTTCGGTTGATAAACCCACCACAGAAATGTTGCTGCAACTACACGAGTTTATTATTATTTATTTATTTATTTATTTTTTTGTTCTTCTCTTGTGATCGAACAGCCATCCCACAACTATCAAAGCATCACCTCACTTGTATTGAATCACGGCTGCTGCTACTGTTACCAGTTTTTAAGTTTCATCCCGGTACAATGTTTAAACTATCTTTCTATCCATTCTCTCGCATTATGAACTTGTTTCATCTATGTACGTCTTATAAACATAAACGATAACAAACTTTATAGACGATTAAGATGATCACAACAAACACCCTTATCTTCTTTTTTCTCTAATCTTGTGTTTTATGTGACAACCATGATCACCACCTCAAACCACCCTAGAAACCTAATCACTAACACCTTGAAATCTAAAACCTATTTATGTTATTGCTGTCTGCTACTCGATTACCAGTTCTGCCATCACCCATCCATCACCGTTGAATCATCTACACCACACCATTTTCATCAAGCCACAAGACCCACATCACTTTTCTGTTACTCGTTGTTGTTATTTGATCGATGATTCTGCTGCAAATCTTATTCGGTCTCTGTGCAACAATAATAATGGTGTTAAATAACGAAGAAGATCCGTGAGATTAAAAGCTTATGATGATGATGATAGATACTGTTACGATACATGATGATGATAGTATGATGGTGATGATACATGATGTGTAAAGATGATAATTTTATGTGATGCCTAGTAATGATAATCACGATGAAGATGATGATGATTGCTGCACATTTATCTTCTATTCAAATTGATCCAAAAAGGAAGGAGTTGTTATACGCATTTTTTTTCTCTTAGTGGCCAACAATTAATGGAAGGTAGCACCACTTGTTTATGACTTTTGAGCTGTCACTTTGTCTTGGAATATTTTTTTTGGCGTGTAACAATGCATAACTTGGACAAGTAAAACTCAATTGTTAAAACGGGCCGTGAAGATAATTAATGGTGTTGGGCCGATTGGATTTGAAACCATGATATGTTAATAGGCTGAGATGTTAAATGATGAGGTGATAATGATGAAATGATGATAAGGGCAGGCGTAAATATTTTTTTTTCTCTTCTGCTAGTCATTTACATCATTGCAAATGAAATCTTTTTCATAAATTCATGATACAGCGGGCTTATCAGATAATCATGTTGGGTTTTCGATGTTGGGCCGAGATCCATAGGGTTTTCCATGTTGGGCCGAGATCCATAGGGTTTTCCATGTTGGGCCGAAGTAACCATGGGTTTGTTTTGATAAGTGGGTATTAAGAAAGCAGTAACATGGGTTAAAATAATTAAGCTGTATATTAAATTAGAAAATCAGAATTAGAGGGATGGTTAGGGGTATTTGTGTGGAGCGAGAGGTATCGGGTTCGAGCCTTGTCTAGGGCATCTTTTTGTGAAGAGTTTCAAAGGTAGTTATTGTTATCATTATTATTGATATTATTAAAGATAAAAAAATATTATTGTTATTGTTATTATACTTATTATTATTATTGTTGCTACTAATACAAAATTATTGATCATTTATTGTTATAATTGTTATAAAGATTATAATTATTATCATTAGGATTATATCTAAAAGTATTATAATTATCAGTAGTATTATTAGTATTGTTATTAAGTATCATTAATATTATTATTATTATTACCATTATCCTTTATTAGTAATATAGTTACTATAATTAGTATTATTGTTACTACTTAAATAAGTACCATGAGAAAAGATTACCGTTTACTAATTTTATTATGATTATAGTTACAAACGTGATTTTTATTATTATGAAAATGGTTATAACCTTAAGTGATAGGAACTATAAAAATAGATTACAAATTTAACACGAAGTTTATGCTAAAACTTATTATTACTAACACTGTTATTATTATTATCATTATTGTTAACACCTATTTCCTTATGAGGTAAGGCTTAGTGTGCCAACAAGATACTAGAAGTAATCTAGCTTTAGGAGGGCGGAGTGTTGCTTATTGATTTTTACCCTCGGGAAATAATCCCTGCAGACCCGGTTCACAAGTGTAGAAACTTGTGGGGTGGCTTAAACAATCGGTCGTCCGTAGAGCGTAAGAGTGCTAGCCGGATGACTTCTAGTGAGAGAAAGTAGAGAGAGAAAGTGAAGTGAAGTCTTAGCTCTCAAAGTTGTCAGAATGTCTGAACTGTGTAAAATGACGACCCAAGGGGTCTATTTATAGTGTCAGATCCACCAGATTGCTTGGGGACACGTGTCAGATGATGATACGTTCTGTTACTTGTGATCTGAAATTTACGCTGAAGGTGGCGTTCTCCGGCCAGGGTTTACGCGCTAGGCGGCCTTCAGGGCTTACGCATGACAGAGCAGCCTGTACAACGGACTACGCTGGACGGATAACTCTACAGAACTGTTGTTTCCAGCCTTCTTGATGCTACTTTTATGCAACCATTATGCCTTTTATGCGTGTATACGATAGGATACACCATTAAGCCCCCCCAGTTTAATGACTTAAGCATTTGAAGAATGATTAAGTCGTTAAACTTTTGAAAAACGCATGCCAAACCAGCCTGTTCATTGCCCACTTGCACCGGGGAAAACATTTTAGGCATTAAATGACTGACACTGTTATGATTAACTTTTTACGGCTGAGATCGTCCACGTGCCTCCAGCTGTAAAAAGTGTTATTTCGTACCCTTCGTTTAAACTCATCCCTACACGTGTCTTAATCGTGGCCATAAAAATTGCATCGATGAAATCCTATAATAACCGTCATAACCCTATTACCATCACTTTTTTACTTTTGCTAAGATGTAAAAAGCATATTTCTCCCCCAAATCTTCATCGCCTTCTTCAATCTTCAACTTTTTAAGGTTTACCGTCTTCCAAGGTCAGTACACTTCATCTTACTGCTATTTTCTTCTTGTTGATATCTTTTACTGTATTATTATGGCTTCTTTACGGAGTACTGGCCAAGAGCACGCCAAGCCTTCTTCATCAAATACTGCTGACATTCCAGAAGTTAGCACGATGGCTTCATCATTAACCAGTGAATATTTAGATGGCTTAAAGATTGCCTTTCGCCATCTCAATCAATACAACCCTGTTCTTCCCACCATCGGACAAACTGCTGACAACCCTCCTGAGGGGAAAATTACTTTATACGCTTTACAAATTACCCACGGCAACCTCCGTGTTCCCCTTACTAACTTTCTTCTTCGCCTTCTTAGATATTATGGTGCCTGTCTTAGTCAGATGCATCCCCATGGCCTTCAAAAAATCATCCTTTTTGAAATGTATTGCAATGCTATTAATATAAAGCCTCGCATTAATGTTTTTATCTCTTTATTTAGAATCTGCACAATTAGCGATTGCTGGCTTACTATTGATAGTAAGAAAAATAATCATTTTGTTGGTCTAAATAGAGTTTCAAACTTGAAGGACAGGAAAAGTCCATTTTTCTTTGTTGATGAAACTGTTATTCTGGAGGAATACTCCGTTGTCCGGGAGTGGGGTGCTATTGATGCTGGCATAGGAAAGGGTGTTAAGATTTCTCCCGCAGAACAGCGGATAGTAAATAGTTTGAAAGGACTCCATCTTCCACCCAGATCATACGAAAGGTATGAGGGAATTCTTGTGCTGTGCAAAGTGAGCCAAGAATGGCCGACCAATTCTGTGCCAGTACTTCGTGGGAAAAAACAGGGTAGGATGTGATATGATCATCCTATTATATATATATATATATATATATATATATATATATATATATATATATATATATATATATATATAGATTTATGTCTACTGTTTGTCATGTGTACGTATATTGCTATTCATGTGTAACTTTTGCAGGCAACTCCGTGATACAGGTTCGCTCTGCTCTTTTATCCGCTGATCTTGATGATGATGTAGAGGTCACTGCTCGTGACAAAACTGCTGAAGAGCTAGAGGCGGAGAGAGTTGCAGCTGAAACTAAAGCTGCTGCGGATGCCGAAAAGGGAAGAGAAATTGCTATGAGCAGCTTAGACAGCGAATCCGGGTCTGAACATACAGACACTGAGCGGACAACGGATGATACCACCACCGCCGATCAGCAAACATCGGCATCAGTTGACATCACGGGTGAAACTAACCCTACTCCTCCTCCAACCCAAAAGACAAGAAGGAAGAGCATAGGCTCTAAAAGGGCGAATAGTACAGAGGAGGGTGATAAGCAGAAACGCAGGAGAAGTATGTTCATTCTGCTCTTTCTTGAAAATGCACATGTTTTTGCTTATAACTGTTATGTTTGTTGATAATGCTAATTTGTTTTTGTTAGTAATTTTAGCAGAGTCGGATGATAGCCAAGGGAAGGCTACCGAGGGCGGTAACCAGAGGCCGGAGGGGAATCTTGAAAGTAAAGGAGAGAAGGGCCTGAAAATGCCTGACCCAGACTTTGCTCCCTTCGATGAATCTGAATTTCATGAAGATAGGCCGGAAGGCAACTCTGCTTATGATTCTCCTCTTCCTAATATCACTAACCCTACTGCCACCTCCTCCAACGTTCAAGAGCCAACTCTTCCTGCTCATGTGAGGGCTTTGCAGGCCATTATTGCAAACCCTGCCACTAAGGATAAAGAATTTGCAACTCTTCTTCAGGTATGAATGTTAAGACCATCTACATGTATATGCTTGTAAGTTATTGATGTGAGTTGCCTGAATTTACTCATAAAATTTTGTTTTGTACAGGGTTGTGTTATCCCTGAGCTAAAACCCCAATTCACTGCTCTCCGTTCTGAGCAACTCAGGGAATCAACTATGGCAGCTCATGTACTGCTAACCAACCACCTGGACTCTGTGCTGCAACCGCAGGAGCATCAAGAGTCTATTCTTGCTTTAGCCCGTAAGGACATAACTGAAGGTGCAAATGCTCGCAAAAGAGCTGCTGATGCTGAGCGTGCCTTAAGTGATGCACATAAAATAATAAAGGCTAAAGAAGTTGAGCTAAAAAGTGCTCAAGATGTTGCTGCTGTTCTGCAAGGGGAAAGGGATGATGAGAAGAAGAGATTGGAAGAGGAATAGGTGAAAGTTGGTGAGCTGGAGAAACAGCTGAATGCAGAGAGAGAAAAGTCTGCTGAGCTTCTCCGGAGGGCGGAGAAAGGCGAGGGCAATTTTGCTGAGCTTAAGAAGGGTGTACTGAAATGTCCCGTTCTTATTGATTAAAAACGTTCCATATTAATTGATTTCGTTGCGAGGTTTTGACCTCTATATGAGACGTTTTTCAAAGACTGCATTCATTTTTAAAACAAACCATAACCTTTATTTCATAAATAAAGGTTTAAAAAGCTTTACGTAGATTATCAAATAATGATAATCTAAAATATCCTGTTTACACACGATCATTACATAATGGTTTAGAATACAAATATGTTACATCAAAATCAGTTTCTTGAATGCAGTTTTTACACAATATCATACAAACATGGGCTCCAAATCTTGTCCTTATTTTAGTATGCAACAGCGGAAGCTCTTAGTATTCACCTGAGAATAAACATGCTTTAAATGTCAACAAAAATGTTGGTGAGTTATAGGTTTAACCTATATATATCAAATCGTAACAATAGACCACAAGATTTCATATTTCAATACACATCCCATACATAGAGATAAAAATCATTCATATGGTGAACACCTGGTAACCGACATTAACAAGATGCATATATATAAGAATATCCCCATCATTCCGGGACACCCTTTGGATATGATATAAATTTCGAAGTACTAAAGCATCCGGTACTTTGGATGGGGTTTGTTAGGACCAATAGATCTATCTTTAGGATTCGCGTCAATTAGGGTGTCTGTTCCCTAATTCTTAGATTACCAGACTTAATAAAAAGGGGCATATTCGATTTCGATAATTCAACCATAGAATGTAGTTTCACGTACTTGTGTCTATTTTGTAAATCATTTATAAAATCTGCATGTATTCTCATCCCAAAAATATTAGATTTTAAAAGTGGGACTATAACTCACTTTCACAGATTTTTACTTCGTCGGGAAGTAAGACTTGGCCACTGGTTGATTCACGAAACTATAACAATATATACATATATATATCAAAGTATGTTTAAAATATATTTACAACACTTTTAATATATTTTGATGTTTTAAGTTTATTAAGTCAGCTGTCCTCGTTAGTAACCTACAACTAGTTGTCTACAGTTAGATGTACAGAAATAAATCGATAAATATTATCTTGAATCAATCCACGACCCAGTGTATACGTATCTCAGTATTGATCACAACTCAAACTATATATATTTTGGAATCAACCTCAACCCTGTATAGCTAACTCCAACATTCACATATAGAGTGTCTATGGTTGTTCCGAAATATATATAGATGTGTCGACATGATAGGTCGAAACATTGTATACGTGTCTATGGTATCTCAAGATTACATAATATACAATACAAGTTGATTAAGTTATGGTTGGAATAGATTTGTTACCAATTTTCACGTAGCTAAAATGAGAAAAATTATCCAATCTTGTTTTACCCATAACTTCTTCATTTTAAATCCGTTTTGAGTGAATCAAATTGCTATGGTTTCATATTGAACTCTATTTTATGAATCTAAACAAAAAAGTATAGGTTTATAGTCGGAAAAATAAGTTACAAGTCGTTTTTGTAAAGGTAGTCATTTCAGTCGAAAGAACGACGTCTAGATGACCATTTTAGAAAACATACTTCCACTTTGAGTTTAACCATAATTTTTGGATATAGTTTCATGTTCATAATAAAAATCATTTTCTCAGAATAACAACTTTTAAATCAAAGTTTATCATAGTTTTTAATTAACTAACCTAAAACAGCCCGCGGTGTTACTACGACGGCGTAAATCCGGTTTTACGGTGTTTTTCGTGTTTCCAGGTTTTAAATCATTAAGTTAGCATATCATATAGATATAGAACATGTGTGTAGTTAATTTTAAAAGTCAAGTTAGAAGGATTAACTTTTGTTTGCGAACAAGTTTAGAATTAACTAAACTATGTTCTAGTGATTATGAGTTTAAACCTTCGAATAAGATAGTTTTATATATATGAATCGAATGATATTATGAACATCATTACTACCTCAAGTTTAGTAGGTAAACCTACTGGAAGTGACAAGAAATGATCTAGCTTCAAAGGATCTTGGATGGCTTGAAAGTTCTTGAAGTAGGATCATGACACAAAAACAAGTTCAAGTAAGATTTTTACTCGAATTAAGATAGTTTATAGTTATAGAAATTGAATCAAAGTTTGAATATGAATATTACCTTGAATAAGAAAGATAACCTACTGTATATAACAAAGGTTTCTTGATCTTAGATGATTACTTGGAATGGATTAGAAATCTTGGAAGTAAATTAGTAAACTTGAAGGGATTTTTGAAGTGTTCTTGAAGTGTTCTTCCTATGATGATTATAGCTTGATTCTTGAGTGGTGAGTGGGGTTAAAAGGAGTTCTAGTTAGTTGACTAGCTCATGGTAGAAGTTAAAATTGATTAGTCATACATGACATAATCAAGAGTGGAATCCCATGCTAGTTCCTATTGGTATATACTCATAGTAAGTACGTTTTGAAGCTGTGTATAATACGGGTAAGAATACGACTAGAATTCTTGATGAAAGAAAAGAATGGAAAAGTAACTGTAACCATTTTCGTTAAGTATGAGTGTTTTGATATATGTCTTGAAGTCTTCCAAAAGTATTTTAATACATCTAAATACACTACATGTATATACATTTTAACTGAGTCGTTAAGTCATCGTTAGTCGTTACATGTAAGTGTTGTTTTGAAACCTTTAAGTTAACGATCTCAATTAATGTTGTTAACCCATTGTTTATTATATCTAATGAGATGTTAAATTATTATATTATCATGATATTATGATATATTAATATATCTTAATATGATATATATACATTTATATGTCGTTACAACGATAATCGTTACATATATGTCTCGTTTCGAAATCCTTAAGTTTGTAGTCTTGTTTATATGTATATAACTCATTGTTAATATACTTATGGAGATACTTACTTATCATAATCTCATTTTAACCATATGTATATCCATATATATATCGTCATGTCGTTTTTACAAGTTTTAACGTTCGTGAATCGCCGGTCAACTTGGGTGGTCAATTGTCTATATGAAACATATTTCAATTAATCAAGTCTTAACAAGTTTGATTGCTTAACATGTTGGAAACATTTAATCATGTAAATATCAATCTCAATTAATATATATAAACATGGAAAAGTTCGGGTCACTACAGTACCTACCCGTTAAATAAATTTCGTCCCGAAATTTTAAGCTGTTGAAGGTGTTGACGAATATTCTGGAAATAGATGCGGGTATTTCTTCTTCATCGGATCTTCACGCTCCCAGGTGAACTCGGGTCCTCTACGAGCATTCCATCGAACCTTAACAATTGGTATCTTGTTTTGCTTAAGTCTTTTAACCTCACGATCCATTATTTCGACGGGTTCTTCGATGAATTGGAGTTTTTCGTTGATTTGGATTTCATCTAACGGAATAGTGAGATCTTCTTTAGCAAAATATTTCTTCAAATTCGAGACGTGGAAAGTGTTATGTACAGCCGCGAGTTGTTGAGGTAACTCAAGTCGGTAAGCTACTGGTCCGACACGATCAATAATCTTGAATGGTCCAATATACCTTGGATTTAATTTCCCTCGTTTACCAAATCGAACAACGCCTTTCCAAGGTGCAACTTTAAGCATGACCATCTCTCCAATTTCAAATTCTATATCTTTTCTTTTAATGTCAGCGTAGCTCTTTTGTCGACTTTGGGCGGTTTTCAACCGTTGTTGAATTTGGATGATCTTCTCGGTAGTTTCTTGTATAATCTCCGGACCCGTAATCTGTTTATCCCCCACTTCACTCCAACAAATCGGAGACCTGCACTTTCTACCATAAAGTGCTTCAAATGGCGCCATCTCAATGCTTGAATGGTAGCTGTTGTTGTAGGAAAATTCTGCTAATGGTAGATGTCGATCCCAACTGTTTCCGAAATCAATAACACATGCTCGTAGCATGTCTTCAAGCGTTTGTATCGTCCTTTCGCTCTGCCCATCAGTTTGTGGATGATAGGCAGTACTCATGTCTAGACGAGTTCCTAATGCTTGCTGTAATGTCTACCAGAATCTTGAAATAAATCTGCCATCCCTATCAGAGATAATAGAGATTGGTATTCCATGTCTGGAGACGACTTCCTTCAAATACAATCGTGCTAACTTCTCCATCTTGTCATCTTCTCTTATTGGCAGGAAATGTGCTGATTTGGTGAGACGATCAACTATTACCCAAATAGTATCAAAACCACTTGCAGTCCTTGGCAATTTAGTGATGAAATCCATGGTAATGTTTTCCCATTTCCATTCCGGGATTTCGGGTTGTTGAAGTAGACCTGATGGTTTCTGATGCTCAGCTTTGACCTTAGAACACGTCAAACATTCTCCTACGTATTTAGCAACATCGGCTTTCATACCCGGCCACCAAAAATATTTCCTTAGATCCTTGTACATCTTCCCCGTTCCAGGATGTATTGAGTATCTGGTTTTATGAGCTTCTCTAAGTACCATTTCTCTCATATCTCCAAATTTTGGTACCCAAATCCTTTCAGCCCTATACCGGGTTCCGTCTTCCCGAATATTAAGATGTTTCTCCGATCCTTTGGGTATTTCATCCTTTAAATTTCCCTCTTTTAAAACTCCTTGTTGCGCCTCCTTTATTTGAGTAGTAAGGTTTTTATGAATCATTATATTCATATATTTTACTCGAATGGGTTCTCTGTCCTTCCTGCTCAAGGCATCGGCTACCACATTTGCCTTCCCCGGGTGGTAACGAATCTCAAAGTCGTAATCATTCAATAATTCAATCCACCTACGCTGCCTCATATTCAGTTGTTTCTGATTAAATATGTGTTGAAGACTTTTGTGGTCGGTATATATAATACTTTTGACCCCATATAAGTAGTGCCTCCAAGTCTTTAATGCAAAAACAACCGCGCCTAATTCCAAATCATGCGTCGTATAATTTTGTTCGTGAATCTTCAATTGTCTAGACGCATAAGCAATCACCTTCGTTCATTGCATTAATACACAACCGAGACCTTGCTTTGATGCGTCACAATAAATCACAAAATCATCATTCCCTTCAGGCAATGACAATATAGGTGCCGTAGTTAGCTTTTTCTTCAATAACTGAAACGGTTTCTCTTGTTCATCATTCCATTCAAATTTCTTCCCTTTATGCGTTAATGCAGTCAAGGGTTTTGCTATTCTGGAAAAGTCTTGGATGAACCTTCTGTAGTAACCAGCTAGTCCTAAAAACTGGCGTATGTGTTTCGGAGTTTTCGGGGTTTCCCACTTTTCAACAGTCTCTATCTTTGCCAGATCCACCTTAATACCTTCTTTGTTCACTATGTGACCGAGGAATTGAACTTCTTCCAACCAAAATGCACACTTTGAAAACTTAGCATACAGTTTTTCTTACCTCAATACTTCTAGCACTTTTCTCAAATGTTCTTCGTGCTCTTGATCATTCTTTGAGTAAATAAGTATGTCATCGATGAAAACAATGACAAACTTGTCAAGATATGGCCCACACACTCGGTTCATAAGGTCCATGAACACAGCTGGTGCATTAGTTAAACCAAATGGCATGACCATAAACTCGTAATGACCGTAACGTGTTCTGAAAGCAGTCTTTGGAATATCATCTTCTTTCACCCGCATTTGATGATACCCGGAACGTAAGTCAATCTTTGAATAAACAGACGAGGCTTGTAGTTAATTAAATAAGTCGTCAATTCTCGGTAGTGTGTAGCGGTTCTTGATGGTAAGTTTGTTCAACTCTCGGTAGTCGATACACAACCTGAATGTACCATATTTCTTCTTGACAAACAAAACAGGAGCTCCCCACGGTGATGTGCTTGGTCGAATGAAACCACGCTCTAAAAGTTCTTGTAATTGGCTTTGCAGTTCTTTCATCTCGCTGGGTGCGAGTCTGTAAGGAGCACGAGCTATTGGTGCAGCTCCTGGTACAAGATCTATTTGAAATTCAACAGATCGATGTGGAGGTAGTCCCGGTAATTCTTTCGGAAATACATCGGGAAATTCTTTTGCGACGGGAACATCATTGATGATCTTTTCTTCAATTTGTACTTTCTCGACGTGTGCTAGAATATCATAGCAACCTTTTCTTATTAGTTTTTGTGCCTTCAAATTTCTAATAAGATGTAGCTTAGTGTTGCCCTTTTCTCCGTACACCATTAAGAGTTTTCCTTTTTCTCGTATAATGCGAATTGCATTTTTGTAACAAACGATCTCTGCTTTCACTTCTTTCAACCAGTCCATATCGATTATCACATCAAAACTCCCTAACTCTACTGGTATCAAATCAATCTTAAATGTTTCGCTAACCAGTTTAATTTCTCGATTCCGACATATATTATCTGCTGAAATTAATTTACCATTTGCTAATTCGAGTAAAAATTTACTATCCAAAGGCGTCAATGGACAACTTAATTTAGCACAAAAATCTTTACTCATATAGCTTCTATCCGCACCCGAATCAAATAAAACGTAAGCAGATTTATTGTCAATAAGAAACGTACCCGTAACAAGCTCCGGGTCTTCCTGTGCCTCTGCCGCATTAATATTGAAAACTCTTCCGCGGCCTTGTCCATTCGTGTTCTCCTGGTTCGGGAAATTTCTAATAATGTGGCCCGGTTTTCCACATTTATAACAAACTACATTGGCATAACTTGCTCCGACACTACTTGCTCTGCCATTACTCGTTCCGACACCATTTGTTCCTTTCGTTCTATTAACCCCTGGTCCGTAGACCTCACACTTCGCCGCGCTATGACCATTTCTTTTACACTTGTTGCAAAATTTGGTGCAGAACCCCGAGTGATACTTTTCACACCTTTGGCATAGCTGCTTCTGATTGTTGTTGTTGTTGGGCCGTTTGTTGTAGTTGCGATTGATGTTGCGATTGTTGGGATAATTGTTGCGATTATTGTTGTAATTGCTGTTGTTGTTGTATTGGTGATTCTTATCACCGTTTTCCTCCCACTTTCTTTTGACTTGCTTCACATTGGCCTCTTCAGCAGTCTGTTCTTTAATTCTTTCTTCAATCTGGTTCACTAGTTTGTGAGCCATTCTACATGCCTGTTGTATGGAGGCGGGCTCGTGTGAACTTATATCTTCTTGGATTCTTTCCGGTAATCCTTTCACAAACACGTCGATCTTCTCTTCCTCATCTTCGAATGCTCCCGGACACAATAGGCACAATTCTGTGAATCGTCTTTCGTACGTGGTAATATCAAATCCTTGGGTTCGTAACCCTCTAGGTTCTGTCTTGAGCTTATTGACCTCGGTTCTGGGACGGTACTTCTCGTTCATCAAGTGCTTGAATGTTGAACACAGTAGTGCGTACGCATCATCTTGTCCCACTTGCTCTAGATAGGTATTCCACCATGTTAACGCAGAACCTGTGAAGGTATGCGTAGCGTACTTCACTTTGTCCTCTTCAGTACACTTACTTATGGCAAACACCGATTCGACCTTCTCGGTCCACCGTTTCAATCCGATCGGTCCTTCGGTTCCATCAAATTCTAAAGGTTTGCAGGCAGTGAATTCTTTGTAGGTGCATCCTACACGATTTCCTGTACTGCCAGATCCAAGGTTATTGTTGGTATGTAGCGCAGCCTGTACTACGGCTATGTTTGAAGCTAGAAAAGTACGGAATTCCTCTTCATTCATATTCACGGTGTGTCGAGTAGTCGGTGCCATTTCCTTCAAAATAGTCAAATGGAACAAGTTAATCATACAGAATATTAAGAGTAGTTAATATTATTTCGTAGCATAATATGAACTCATTTATAAAAGCTTTTTCTTCATATTAGCATTTTATAAGTTTAAATTCTGGTAGTACCTACCCGTTAAGTTCATACTTAGTAGCTAATATACAATTCAACTACTACAATTCTATATGAAAAACTGATTGTAATAATATTTCGCGTTCAAACTTTTATACAATATTTTACAAACTTACAATACCGCTTATTTTACATAAAGCATGAAATATAGCACACAATAACTTTGATACAAGATAGTTGTGAAGATAATTCTAGCTAGTACACAAGTCGTTCAACAAAGGCAATAAAGACATGTAATTCATACGTGCAGAAACAAGTCATGCATTCTGGTTTTACTAGGACTACTTCCCATCCTTGGTCTTGTGGAACATAACCGTTATGGCCATTGATAAGACAGCGTGTTGTAACGTCGTCAAAGGGACGAGGGTTACGTAATGACCAACAGTCTCGTAATAACCTAAAAACCTCATTTCTTACCCCAATTACTGACTCCGTCACTTGTGGGAACGTTTTGTTTAATAGTTGTAGCCCGATGTTCTTGTTCTCACTTTGGTGAGAAGCGAACATTACTAACCCGTAAGCATAACATGCCTCTTTATGTTGCATATTAGCCGCTTTTTCTAACACTACTTCAAAAACATCCATTTTTCGAAATTTTCAGAAATTAGAAACTAAAATAGTTTCTTTTATGATGTAACACAGATAGCGTGAAGAGATAAATGATTTCAGATAAGAATAGTTATGAAAATATCTTCAGAAATATGGAGGATATTTATAATGGAAGATACGATGATATCTTAGAATATTTAAGATAAGATGATGATGAAGAATATTGTCCGCAAATGTTTTGGAGTAAGGAGCAAGGTATTCGCTAATGATTTCAGCAGACACTGAATCATTTGGATTCTTTAAAGGCAGTTTTAATCTTTGTGATTTGTCCACAGCCTCCTTCATAGTTTGCTCAATCCGTTTTTCAGTTCCAAACCTTCTCTTTTTCTCAGCTTTACCACCATACTATTCTTTATCATCAAACTTTTGACTGTTAAGGTCGTTTACAGTTTTTGCTGCTTCTTCAGCATTTTTCCAAAATTCGGAGAACTAGTTTCATAGTTTGGGGTGTTTTTCAAAAACTTCATATTTGAAGTATGTAAGTCTAGAAGATAGATGTTATCTATATATAACTGTTGTCGTAGAAAATGCTGCCAGATTCAAAATACTGGTTGCTAATTCCCGGTGGTTGGTATGAAAATTATTGTTACAAGATGTGGATGAGTACATGATAGGGTTTCAATGAGTATAAGAATTCTTCGAAAGGTCATGGATTAATAAAGTTGTTTGGTAAATTTACTGCTAATGTGGTGGAACATGAAAGGTTCCCCAGTAACAAAACGTATATATCAAGGTTACAATAAGGCTTAATCTGAAAAGTTGAAGTTGACTGGTTGGAAGTGTGATAAAACTGGATACTTTGAAAAGAAATTGCAAGATTATTTTCGGTAATAACAAAGCTAAAGGATCTTTCACCGTTTTGAAGTCAAAGTATAGCTTTGAAAGATGTAGAGATCTAAGAATGATGTCACTTGTTAAATGTTGACTTGGATTCTGCTCTGTCAATATCAGAATATGTAATTGAATTTGTATGGAAACGATTGTATATCGCTGTGAGCATAGTTAATAATTTTTGAATCAAAGTTGAAGAATGTACAGTGTAACATATTAATTGCGAACTTATATATTTCCCGGGTATTACCTACCCGTTAAAGATTTCACAATTAATACTTTGTACAAAAGAATTTTTATTACCGTCTTTATGAAAATATATGTATGTATATTTTCTTCAGATGTAACACAGATTTAATGAGTTAATATCATATTAAGCTCATTTAATTTTCGACTTGACTTAGAAATGATTAATCTCTAAAACATTAAAGATTACATAATCTTTGCGGAGTATTTCGCTAATGTAATCGATACTTCATTATTTATTCTTATTGATATTCCTCGGTGAAGGATGTTGGTGCTCGTGAAATTTTTGTGAAGCTTACAAGGCACAGATGATGTTTTCTGAAAAGTTCGAGTATATTGAAATTGAAAATGTAAAATCAATTATGTAATTGATTAATACACTTGGTTTATTATGAAATGGAATTCATGGAGTTGAAACGGAGATTGTAGTTAACAATGGTTAAGTTGTTAAGGATGAAGGTATTTCATATGCCCGAGAGACATATTAAATTAATGTGGCTAACATGTTATGATCCAAGTCGGGTCATACCCAATAACAAGCTTACCGACACCTTATAAGTATTTAATCATAACGAATGGATCGTTAAATAAATACGCGACACTTGGATTTCAGAAAATCGGTTTTCTGAAATATTATTACTTGAGATAAATTATTTGGATGATTATATATATATATATATATATATATATATATATATATATATATATATATATATATATATATATATATATATATATAATTATTAATGGATTTAAATAATTAAAATGTGCTATATTTTATAAAAGGTTTTATAAAATATACAAGTAACAAATAAATACATGAAGTATTTACAAGTTTATAAAAAATTGAATGGATTTTTTTTATAAACAAACATGGGCTGCATATGTGGACTCCAAGACATTAAACCCATGCTTATTCTTGTTACTTTTGAGAAGCACATTTCCTTAAGTGCATGTCTCTTGACTCTAACACAAAAACACATGCAATATACATATAACAAGTAAGAAAAAAACTGCACAAGTGAGCTTGGGCTGCTGTCTTTCTGCCGTGAGGTTTGAAGGGAGAAAGTGAGTCCATTTTTCTTTTGGCAAGCTTGTTTTCAAGTGTTGATTAAATCCTAACCAAAGTACAAGGTGTTGGTCACAAGTTTGGGGTATAATCACTTGAGGTTTCATGCTTTTGAAACTACATTCATCATCATTTCTTTGGGTTGCTGCTGTCCAGAAATCAGTGAGCAAAGAAAGAGGTTTGTAGCTTAATTAACAAGGGTTTAAAGGTTCCAAAGTATTGCCAAGATTAAGGGTGGTGTTGGAGTACAAGAGCTTAGGGTTCTATACACTTGAAGGTTCAAGTTAGGAGCTCATTTCATCATCATCTCCTTCAAATTTTTTGCTCATTTTGAAGAACCCTCAAACTTGTTTTGAGGAGGTATAAACACTATCCTTTCTTGTTAATTAGTAAGTATTATTTCACAACTTGATCCATGGGATTTACATTTAAAATGGTTGAATGATTAACAAGTTCTTAAACGGCTAAACATATTCATATTAACAAGCTTCCGCAAGCTTACTAATAAATGGCTTTAAGGATATTGAAACTTGTTAAATCCCTTCAATGGTATCAGAGCCGAAGTTGTTGAAATATGCTTCGAATTGTTGTTTTAAAACCCATCAACTTTGCATTCTAAGTACATGCATGAAAGAAGAATGCAAAAATTGTTGGATTTGGGTGGGTTTATGTTTAATGCCGAATTGGTTAGGGTCCAAAAGTGGGTTTGGGCTCTTCCATTTGGTTCATATTTGGTTGCATGTTGAAGTTCACAATCTATGCCTTGACCTTGTGTTGATTGCATGCTATATTTGGTTAATTTGTTATATTCATTTGGTTTGTAATAATAATTATTCAATGGCATGTAATAATTGTTCAATTGGTTTGTAATAATTATTTCATTTGGTTATGTAATTCATTTTATATTTGTTATGTAAAATAGAATAGGTTGTAATTTCATTTTCTAGATAAAATGTATTAGGATACATATTTTGTAAAAATGAAGATACAAGGTAATGAAGACTTGAAGAACACAAGGAGCATATGGATGCAAGATTAAGTGGGAGATTTGAAATCTCCTACTTTGTATGATTACCCCTTACCCGGTGACATTTGTTTTCGGCTAAACAAATGTCCACCAAAATGGCTAGATTGTGAACATACTTGTTTTGCATGTGTGGTTGTTTGTTTGTTTATTGTATTGAATGTTTGGTTGATACAATTAATCACAAGATAACAACAAGCAAAACGACAATTTAAATGGTTAAATTAGATGTATTAATGACATGCAAAACGACAATTTAATTGGTTAAATTAAAAGCAACTAAAAACCTTAATAAATGGTTATTAAGAACAAGAAAAGGATCATACATATATAAAATGGTTTATATCAAGTAATTGGCAAATTACAAGACATGAAAATGGTTTTTCATAAGTACCATACACTAAATGCATGTTGGTGTATGGCATAAAAGTTTTCTCATACTAGAATTAACGAAAGACTTAAAATCCCTTTAAAACTAAAACAAGGAAAACAAGTTAAACGCCATCCTATTGTGGGACACTTGAACATAGTAGTGAACTCATAATGGGATAAAGGTCACCTTACCGTTATGAGCAAACTAATATGGTTAAGGTAAAATTCACATGCTTGTGGGATAAAGGTCACCTAACCACTTGCATGTTAATTTTACATGTTTACACAAGTAGGACGACTTGATTTGGGAATCATGAACTTAGGGTCACCGAAGCATGAGGAACAAATAGGCGTTGATGGGATAAATGTGCCATGCAAAAGGATTGCATGATCCCATAATTTAGAAGTTGCAAAAGGATTGCAATTGTCATATAAATGACTACCTAGTTAAATCAAATAACGGGATAAAGGTCACCTAACCGAAATTTGATTTACCGTTGGATTCTAATATTTAATAAGAAAATTATAATATAAAAGGGTATTGTTTATTAAATTTGAAATCAATACTTAAATGAACTTTGTTAATTTTGTAGATGGCTGCTAATAACAACAACAACATGCAAAACGCACCACTTAACCTAAACAACCTATCGTTAAGGTCTCTCCTTGAGAAAGACAAACTCAACCATACGAACTTTATGGATTGGTTCCGTAATCTTAGGATTGTCCTCAAACTTGAGGATAAGGCGTATGTGTTGGAAGACCCCATTCCCGATCAACCCGACGAGGATGATACGGAAGGCATGGCTTATTGGGATAAGTATTGCGCCGATTCGGTGCAAGTCGCTTGCCTAATGCTTGGGACTATGATACCCGAACTCCAAAAGGATTTCGAACATCATAGTGCATATGATATGATTTCGCAATTGAAGGAGATGTTCCTTCAACAAGCACGTGTCGAGCGCTTCGAAACGGTTCGAGTGCTACATGCATGTCGTATGGATGACACCCAATCTGTCTCCTCCTATGTCCTCAAAATGAAAAGCCTCATTGATCACGCAAACCGTCTTAACCTCAACATTTCCAATGAGCTAGCCATCGATCTTATCCTAAACTCCTTGTCAAAGAGGTTTGACCAATTTGTAATTAATTACAATATGAATGGGATGGATAAGACCATTGGTGAACTTCATGGCATGTTAAGGACGGCGGAAACTAGCATGGGTAAGAGGGCTTCACCCGTGCTAATGATCAATGATGGTGGGTCCAAAGGTAACAACACCTCTAAGCCAAAGGCGGCTAAGAGGAAAGGACCCGCCCATCAAGGCAAGGGAAAGGGGAGGATGGTTACCCCAACCAAAAACAAGAACAAGAAGCAAAAGGTTGTCGGACAAGCAAACCCCAAGGAAGACCCATGCTTCGGTTGCGGTGAAATGGGTCACTGGAAACGCAATTGCCCGGTCTACCTTAAGGAGTTGAAGGAAAAGAGGGATGCGGGGCAATCCTCAGGTAACATATATATGGTATATATAGAGCTTAGTGTTACTTCTTCTAATACATGGGTATTAGACACTGGATGTGGAACACACATTTGCAATTCTTTGCAGGGGTTCAAAAGAAGTAGCAAGCAAACGGGAACATCAAGTCTCTTTATGGGTAATGGAGCCAAAGTGCAAGTGAAGGCTCAAGGAGACTTTGTATTAAAACTTCCAAGTGGTTTGGAACTTATTTTGAACAATGTTTTGTATGCACCGGATTTATGTCGAAACATTATTTCAGTTTCCCGTTTAAAACAATGTGGTTTTTATCTTAATTTTGTTAATGATGATATCCACGTTTATTTAGATAATGTATTTTATTTTAAGGCTTCGCCTTCAAATGGAATTTATGAATTGGTTCACGATGACACATCATCTAGTAGCTCGATATACCATACTAGCACCAAGAAACTCAAAATGGATTTGAGTGATTCCTACTTATGGCATTGTCGCCTTGGTCACATAAACAAGAATCGAATGCATACACTTCAAAAGAATGGCCTTTTGAAATCAAATGAACTGGACTCGTTTGATGTGTGTGAATCTTGTTTACAAGGCAAAATGACTAAAGCACCTTTCAAAGGGACCTATGAAAGGGCTAAAGACTTATTGGGATTAATACATTCGGATGTATGTGGACCCTTTAAGCCCATAGCTAGGAATGGTGAAAGATACTTCGTTACTTTCATTGATGACTTCAGTCGTTTCTGATATGTCTACTTGTTAAGACATAAGGACGAAACTTTTGAAGCATTCAAAGAGTATCAAAACGAAGTACAAAATCAACTCAATAAGACAATTAAGGTACTTCGAACCGATAGAGGAGGTGAATACCTAAGCGATGCCTTCCAAGATCATCTTAGAAGTTGTGGGATTATCTCGCAACTTACTCCACCCGGGACACCACAGCTTAATGGTGTGTCCGAAAGGAGGAACCGAACCCTAATGGATATGGTTCGATCTATGATGGCTAGAAGCTCGTTACCTCTATCATTCTGGGGTTATTGTCTATGCTCCGCGGCTCGTATTTTAAATATGGCCCCAACCAAGAAAGTGGAACAAACTCCTCATGAGATATGGTTTGGAAAACCTCCATCTCTTTCATACTTAAAGGTATGGGGATGTGAAGCTTACCCTAAGCGTTACGTCCCTAATAAGTTGAATGCTCGATCCACGAAGTGTATCTTCATAGGATATCCCAAGAATGATATGGGATATTATTTCTATGATCCATCCGAGCAGAATGTATTTGTTGCTCGGAAGGCGGAATTCCTTGAAACTAAGTTCCTAATGGAAGGAAATAGTGAAAGGAAGATAGATCTTGAGGAGGTTCAAGATCAAGTAGATGATACACAATTGGTTGACACTAGCACTCAACATGAAAATGTTGAGAATGATCAAATGGATGATCAAAATACACAAGACGTTCGCAGATCTGGTAGGATTAGTAATTCTCGTGAGAGATATGGATTTCTCATGGATGGTTGCTATGTGGTTGATTTGGATGAACCAATAAACTACCAAGATGCTTTATCAAGGATTGATAAAGATAAATGGCAGGAAGCCATGAACGCTGAGATGCAATCCATGTATGACAACCAAGTTTGGGAACTTGTTACACAACCTGCTGGCTCAAGGCTAGTTGATTGTAAATGGCTTTTCAAAATGAAAACCGACATACATGGAAACTTGGATACATATAAAGCTAGACTTGTAGCAAAAGGTTTCACTCAAACTCAAGGGGTTGACTATGATGAAACTTTTTCGCCTGTGGCAAAGCTAAAGTCTATTAGGATATTACTTGCCATTGCTGCTCATTATGATTATGAAATATGGCAAATGGATGTCAAGACCGCTTTCCTAAATGGACATCTTGAGGAAGATGTCTATATGGTTCAGCCTGAGGGTTTTGTTGATCCAAAATATCCTAAAAAGGTATGCAAGTTAAAGAAGTCAATCTACGGATTGAAACAAGCATCTAGAATGTGGAATCATCGTTTTAATGAGGAGGCCAAGAAATTTGGCTTCATTAAAAATGGTGATGAAGCTTGTGTATACAAAAAGGCTAGTGGGAGCACTATCATGTTCCTTGTACTATATGTGGATGATATATTGTTATTTGGAAATGATATTCCGGCAATGCAAGGTGTTAAAACTTGGTTAAGCAAATGCTTCTCCATTAAGGATCTTGGAGAAGCACAATACGTTTTGGGGATTGGGATCTACAGGGATAGATCCAAGAAACTGATAGGTTTAAATCAAAGTGCATACATTGAAAAGATCTTGAAAAGGTTCAAGATGGAGAACTCTAAGAAAGGTTTGGTACCTATTCAAAAGGGAACACTTCTCAGTTCATCTCAGTGCCCCACCACGAAAGATGAACAGGAGAGAATGAAGAAAGTCCCATATGCGTCTGCCATTGGGTCAATCATGTACACAATGATATGCACTAGACCGGATGTGTCATGCGCTCTTAGCTTGACAAGTAGATACCAGAATAACCCAGGTAACAGTCATTGGATTGCTGTCAAATGTATATTGAAATACCTTAGGAGGACTAAGGATATGTTTCTGATATATGGGTCTGGTGAAGAGGAACTTGCTGTAAAAGGTTACGTAGATGCGAGTTTCCAAACTGATCGAGATGATTCTCGATCACAATCCGGTTATGTCTTCACACTAAATGGGGGTGCAGTCTCTTGGAAGAGTTCAAAACAGGATGTTGTTGCTTTATCCACTACAGAGTCGGAGTACATCGCCGCATCATTGGCAGCTCAGGAAGCTGCATGGATGAAGAAATTCATCGACGACTTAGGAGTAGTCCCTTCCATTCAGGACCCTCTTGAGATCTTTTGTGACAACGAGGGTGCGATTGCTCAAATCAAGGAACCTCGTGCTCACCAAAAGACCCGTCACATTGAGCAGAGATTCAACTACATAAGGGATGAAGTTGAAAAGGGAAAGATATGTATTCGCAAAGTTCACACAGATCTTAACATAGCGGATCCTCTCACGAAGCTCTTACATGGATCAAAACATGCTGGACATGTTTGTGCATTAGGGCTTCGATATTCTAGTGATTGGTCATGATCTGTTTTAAGTATTGTAACGGAACGAAATTGTTCAAACTCATTAATATAATTATGGTTTAATTTATTTTGAGTTAAGTTCCTATTTTGCATATTTTATCCATGAATAAGCAATTATTCTAAATTCCGTAGTTGATCACATTTGTGGGAACAAGTGTGAGGTTTAGACTATTATGAACTTGGATTGGTATACATTCACGGACTGAATGTGGGGCAAGGTTGCAACCAAGGTTCATAGATATTTGTGGGATACAAATATTGGAAGACCCGCCCTCAGGATTTACTAAATGGAGCCTTTGTGGTTGATCACATGTAGTCTTGAGTAGAGGCGAATATCATTGTATCCTCTGACCTGAGATACATATTGGGTTCGGATATTTACCAAGTATTGTGCCTTGATTCATTCCTTCGCTATTCTGAAATATGGTAGTTCATAAGGAAGAGCTCAGGTATAATACAAGGTATATATATTTAGGACGTATGTAGTCAAGATGGAATTTGTCCCTCTTATTCGTTGAGAGTCAGATGTCTAAGGCCTGATAAAGTTAAATCTAGAAGAGAGTGATCACTCTGTGTCTCTTGGATTTAACATGACATCTAAGACGAAAGGATATAATGAAAAGATTCACCTATTCATATTCGAGATGGGAACTCGAAAGGGATGATGTTATTGAATGGCACAAAGTCATAACATATTGGGGGTGATGGACGGTCGTTAGGTGGTATCCATCGCTTGCATTAATTTCTTATGTTTCTCGTGCAAGTGGGAGATTGAAGGTATTTCATATGCCCGAGAGACATATTAAATTAATGTGGCTAACATGTTATGATCCAAGTCGGGTCATACCCAATAACAAGCTTACCGACACCTTATAAGTATTTAATCATAACGAATGGATCGTTAAATAAATACGCGACACTTGGATTTCAGAAAATCGATTTTCTGAAATATTATTACTTGAGATAAATTATTTGGATGATTTATATATATATATATATATATATATATATATATATATATATATATATATATATATAATTATTTATGGATTTAAATAATTAAAATGTGCTATATTTTATAAAAGGTTTTATAAAATATACAAGTAACAAATAAATACATGAAGTATTTACAAGTTTATAAAAAATTGAATGGATTTTTTTATAAACAAACATGGGCTGCATATGTGGACTCCAAGACATTAAACCCATGCTTATTCTTGTTACTTTTGAGAAGCACATTTCCTTAAGTGCATGTCTCTTGACTCTAACACAAAAACACATGCAATATACATATAACAAGTAAGAAAAAAACTGCACAAGTGAGCTTGGGCTGCTGTCTTTCTGCCGTGAGGTTTGAAGGGAGAAAGTGAGTCCATTTTTCTTTTGGAAAGCTTGTTTTCAAGTGTTGATTAAATCCTAACCAAAGTACAAGGTGTTGGTCACAAGTTTGGGGTATAATCACTTGAGGTTTCATGCTTTTGAAACTACATTCATCATCATTTCTTTGGGTTGCTGCTGTCCAGAAATCAGTGAGCAAAGAAAGAGGTTTGTAGCTTAATTAACAAGGGTTTAAAGGTTCCAAAGTATTGCCAAGATTAAGGGTGGTGTTGGAGTACAAGAGCTTAGGGTTCTATACACTTGAAGGTTCAAGTTAGGAGCTCATTTCATCATCATCTCCTTCAAATTTTCTGCTCATTTTGAAGAACCCTCAAACTTGTTTTGAGGAGGTATAAACACTATCCTTTCTTGTTAATTAGTAAGTATTATTTCACAACTTGATCCATGGGATTTACATTTAAAATGGTTGAATGATTAACAAGTTCTTAAACGGCTAAACATATTCATATTAACACGCTTCCGCAAGCTTACTAATAAATGGCTTTAAGGATATTGAAACTTGTTAAATCCCTTCAAAGGAAGGATGTACATCATTGCATATTAGTAATATGAACTAACCGAGTAGTACCTACCAGTTAAGATTCACACGTAATAGCTTAGTACGAAAATATTTATTTTGATTTCAAAATTCATATATATTCTGTAGCAATTCACTGTAGCAAAGTCAATTTCACTGTAGCAAATAGTGATTTTCGATAACACTGTAGCATTTTGAGTAATGTGTCAATTTGAAAACACTGTAGCAAATTAGTGTTTTACTGGTTCATCTTAAACGTTTTAGTTAACTTATCTAAATATCAATCGAATCAATAATCGAATGTTATTATCGTTTACTAAATAACTTGAAATCATATATATTCAAATAGATATATAAACCAATAAGTTTAATGTACGGTATCATGCAATTAAAACTTTGTTACATTTTCAAGTTATAGTATATATATGTATCTATTTACATATAATGGTTCGCGAATCGTTGAGAATAACTGAAAGGTATTTGAATAGTTCAAAAATTTTGAGATTCAGTTTTACAGACTTTGCTTATCGTGTCGGAAATGTTAATCATACAAAGATTAAGTTTAAATTTGATCAGAAATTTTCGGGTCATCACAACACACGACCATTACATAATGGTTTACAATACAAATATGTTACATCGAAATCAGTTTCTTGAATGCAGTTTTTACACAATATCATACAAACATGGACTCCAAATCTTGTCCTTATTTTAGTATGCAACAGCGGAAGCTCTTAGTATTCACCTGAGAATAAACATGCTTTAAACGTCAACAAAAATGTTGGTGAGTTATAGGTTTAACCTATATATATCAAATCGTAACAATAGACCACAAGATTTCATATTTCAATACACATCCCATACATAGAGATAAAAATCATTCATATGGTGAACACCTGGTAACCGACATTAACAAGATGCATATATATAAGAATATCCCCATCATTCCGGGACACCCTTCAGATATGATATAAATTTCGAAGTACTAAAGCATCCGGTACTTTGGATGGGGTTTGTTAGGCCAATAGATCTATCTTTAGGATTCGCGTCAATTAGGGTGTCTGTTCCCTAATTCTTAGATTACCAGACTTAATAAAAAGGGGCATATTCGATTTCAATAATTCAACCATAGAATGTAGTTTCACGTACTTGTGTCTATTTTGTAAATCATTTATAAAATCTGCAAGTATTCTCATCCCAAAAATATTAGATTTTAAAAGTGGGACTATAACTCACTTTCACAGATTTTTACTTCGTCGGGAAATAAGACTTGGCCACTGGTTGATTCACGAACCTATAACAATATATACATATATATCAAAGTATGTTTAAAATCTACTTACAACACTTTTAATATATTTTGATGTTTTAAGTTTATTAAGCCAGCTGTCCTCGTTAGTAACCTACAACTAGTTGTCCACAGTTAGATGTACAGAAATAAATCGATAAATATTATCTTGAATCAATCCACGACCCGGTGTATACGTATCTCAGTATTGATCACAACTCAAACTATATATATTTTGGAATCAACCTCAACCCTGTATAGCTAACTCCAACATTCACATATAGAGTGTCTATGGTTGTTCCGAAATATATATAGATGTGTCGACATGATAGGTCGAAACATTGTATACGTGTCTATGGTATCTCAAGATTACATAATATATAATACAAGTTGATTAAGTTATGGTTGGAATAGATTTGTTACCAATTTTCACGTAGCTAAAATGAGAAAAATTATCCAATCTTGTTTTACCCATAACTTCTTCATTTTAAATCCGTTTTGAGTGAATCAAATTGCTATGGTTTCATATTGAACTCTATTTTATGAATCTAAACAGAAAAGTATAGGTTTATAGTCGGAAAAATAAGTTACAAGTCGTTTTTGTAAAGGTAGTCATTTCAGTCGAAAGAACGACGTCTAGATGACCATTTTAGAAAACATACTTCCACTTTGAGTTTAACAATAATTTTTGGATATAGTTTCATGTTCATAATAAAAATCATTTTCTCAGAATAACAACTTTTAAATCAAAGTTTATCATAGTTTTTAATTAACTAACCCAAAACAGCCCGCGGTGTTACTACGACGGCGTAAATCCGGTTTTACGGTGTTTTTCGTGTTTCCAGGTTTTAAATCATTAAGTTAGCATATCATATAGATATAGAACATGTGTGTAGTTAATTTTAAAAGTCAAGTTAGAAGGATTAACTTTTGTTTGCGAACAAGTTTAGAATTAACTAAACTATGTTATAGTGATTATGAGTTTAAACCTTCGAATAAGATAGTTTTATATATATGAATCGAATGATATTATGAACATCATTACTACCTCAAGTTTAGTAGGTAAACCTACTGGAAGTGACAAGAAATGATCTAGCTTCAAAGAATCTTGGATGGCTTGAAAGTTCTTGAAGTAGGATCATGACACAAAAACAAGTTCAAGTAAGATTTTTACTCGAATTAAGATAGTTTATAGTTATAGAAATTGAATCAAAGTTTGAATATGAATATTACCTTGAATAAGAAAGATAACCTACTGTATATAACAAAGGTTTCTTGATCTTAGATGATTACTTGGAATGGATTAGAAAGCTTGGAAGTAAATTAGTAAACTTGAAGGGATTTTTGAAGTGTTCTTGAAGTGTTCTTCCTATGATGATTATAGCTTGATTCTTGAAGTGATTTTTGATGAAGATGATGATTAACTACTGGAAAAATACGTTCATAATAGTTTTTGTGTGTTGAGAGAGAATTGGAAGTGAAATGGAGTGAATGATGAGTGGTAATTGGTGAGTGGTGAGTGGGGTTAAAAGGAGTTCTAGTTAGTTGACTAGCTCATGGTAGAAGTTAAAATTGATTAGTCATACATGAAATAATCAAGAGTGGAATCCCATGCTAGTTCCTATTGGTATATACTCATAGTAAGTACGTTTTGAAGCTGTGTATAATACGGGTAAGAATACGACTAGAATTCTTGATAAAAGAAAAGAATGGAAAAGTAACTGTAACCATTTTCGTTAAGTGTGAGTGTTTTGATATATGTCTTGAAGTCTTCCAAAAGTATTTTAATACATCTAAATACACTACATGTATATACATTTTAACTGAGTCGTTAAGTCATCGTTAGTCGTTACATGTAAGTGTTGTTTTGAAACCTTTAAGTTAACGATCTCAATTAATGTTGTTAACCCATTGTTTATTATATCTAATGAGATGTTAAATTATTATATTATCATGATATTATGATATCTTAATATATCTTAATATGATATATATACATTTAAATGTCGTTACAACGATAATCGTTACATATATGTCTCGTTTCGAAATCCTTAAGTTAGTAGTCTTGTTTATATGTATATAACTCATTGTTAATATACTTATGGAGATACTTACTTATCATAATCTCATGTTAACCATATGTATATCCATATATATATCGTCATGTCGTTTTACAAGTTTTAACGTTCGTGAATCGTCGGTCAACTTGGGTGGTCAATTGTCTATATGAAACATATTTCAGTTAATCAAGTCTTAACAAGTTTGATTGCTTAACATGTTGGAAACATTTAATCATGTAAATATCAATCTCAATTAATATATATAAACATGGAAAAGTTCGGGTCACTACATGTAGGGAATCCCTACAATGATTATGTTGATGCTGCCTGCATCCATGCTATTGCTGATGTGACCGGCAAGCTGTTCAAACGCCTTGCTCCCAATCAAACCCCTTCTGCTGCTATTGTCAAACTTATGCCCCCTGGTAGTCAAGAAAAAGTTGATGAGGCTAAGAACAAATTGATAAATTTGAAGATAAATGTTTTTGACGAAGTATGCAGCAAAGATGATTCATCTGCTCAAGATGTGCTTAACGTGCAGTTTGATTGATCTTTGTAAAAATATCAAACAATGTTTTGTAATAATTTTCCATCTAATTTTGACATTATATATATATACTGACTTTATTATGATGACTATGTATGTTTACATGCCTGTTGCAAATATTTTGATGCTTAACACTTTAAAACCAATCGATTATGCACCTGAGCACAAAATTTCTATACACCATTGTGCAGTGTACAATTGAGCAAATCATTTTGAAAAATGTATAAGGTAATTCATATGTAGACGCTTTGCAATATCAAGTTTTGCTAAATGAATATGATGCCTGAATTCTGTTACACGCTTTCCGTCATAAAATTAATGAGGAAGAATTATGAAGTGTTTTAGAAGAATGATTACAAATCAATAAACTCTCCGTCTTACGCCTTCCGTCATAAAGTATATGAGGAAGAATTGTGAAGTGTTTTAGAAGAATGATTACAAATCGATAAACTCTCCGTCGTACGCCTTCCGTCATAAAGTATATGAGGAAGAATTGCTAATTATTTTGCCTTCATACATAAAATATAGAACTTTGTTCTGTGAAGTAAGTTTTTTATAATGTTTGTCATGACAAGTATCTGAGTTTTGTATCATGCCTCGGTGCGTTCTAGTAAAACTTAAACGTTTTCTAGCCGATCCCTTGTGCCTTTACTGGCCGGCACAAAAGCTTCCGCCATCGGAGGTACTTTAAAAATACACTCCTTCTGTGGGCAGGTTATAAATGTAATGTTTTACATTTGTCACGGTCAACACTTTGTTTAAGAAAAATATATAATATTTTGTTCGGTACTGTGCAGTACATAAACGATTGATGACGAATTTAGGTGGATCAAGCCTAATTAGTACGCCATGAATGTTTAATGTATGCAATTGCTAACATATGCACTGTAAAATTAGCACAATGGCTTACAGTAAATTGATAAACACTGCTCTTCATTATAATGCGAAAATATGTTCTTCAAATGCCAAACATGTGTATTTTGGCATGAATACAACGATTGTAAAAGACAATGCCTTCATAAAAATGCTAAAAAACAGCTATTGATAGTAAACTTCTGTTCTTTACAACATGCTAAGATTTGCTTCTTCATACGCCCAGCGCCCAGCGCTATCCGGCCTACACACTTGATTATGGAATGAAAAACTCCTGAACTTCATCATCACTAAACAACCGATCATGCTTTCTCCAGTTTACATTGCCTTTTGGTAAGTTCACAAATGTGGATCTCTCCCTAGCCGGTGCCACATACTGTGAATGTATGGCGGCTACTCCGTTAGGAGTTGGGAACCTGATCTCTGCATGAGCTGTTTATGTTATTGCTCCAAATTTAGCCAACGCTGTCCTTCCAAAAAGGATGTTAAACCGAGAATTTCCATCTATGATTGTGAAATCAATTGTTTCTGTTCTTAACAATGGGAATGTGCCCATAACAACTTCCAAACGAATCTGCCCCATGGCATTTACAGGTGCTCCCATTAATCCAGAAACTTTCAATCTCGTTTGCCTAGTTCTGTCCTGCACATGGCTTGGAAAAGTCTTCAAGCAATGCCAGTAAATGATGTCAGCTTCACTTCCCGTATCTGTGTAGATACAATTGACAAACTTATTGGCTATCTCTGCTGAAATGATCACTGGCTGAACGGACAACGCCCAATTCTGAATTGGCTGAAAGATGATTGGAGCATATCTCCAGCTGTCCAAATTGCTGTTTGATGATTCACCTTCTGCATAATAACTATCACTGATCCAAACCATCCTAATTACAACTTCTGGAGTTGTCTCACGCTCTGTGACCCGGTCTCCGTACTGCGGTTGGTTCCGATTATCTCTTCCGCCATGCTGCTCTCTTCTGTTCTCTCCACGGCATCCTCTGTTACCATCATTCCTTTGCCGCGCAAATTTCCTGCGAGGATCATTCCTCCTGTACTGTTTGCCAGGCAACAAATGATTCAATTCTCCTGCCTTGATTTTCGCTATGATTTCCCTCATCAAAGATTTGCAATTATCCATATCATGGCCCCATGCCTCATGGAAATCGCACCACAACTCACTCTTTGGACCCTCCCTTTCTTCCATAGGTGATGGAGCATTGAAAGTGGTCCGAATTGGTTCAGTGAAGAGGATCTCTTTCGGAGTTTTGGTAAGTGCCATAATCAACGGGTGCCTTTCTATTGGCTTTCTGTTGTGGTGAAAATCGTTAGGGTGATTATTTCCTCTCCATCCTCCATTTGACTTGTCATTCCTTCTCTGATTTCTGTCAAAATACCGTCCTCCGTTGTGCGGCTTGCTACTACTGCCAGTATCAAACTTGTTCAACCCACACTCACCAGCTCGAACATGCCTCTGTGCTGTAGTGACCCGAACTTTTCCATGTTTATATATATTAATTGAGATTGATATTTACATGATTAAATGTTTCCAACATGTTAAGCAATCAAACTTGTTAAGACTTTATTAATTGAAATATGTTTCATATAGACAATTGACCACCCAAGTTGACCGGTGATTCACGAACGTTAAAACTTGTAAAAACTATATGATGACATATATATGGATATATATATAGTTAACATGATACTATGATAAGTAAACATATCATTAAGTATATTAACAATGAACTACATATGTAAAAAAAAGACTACTAACTTAATGATTTTTAAACGAGACATATATGTAACGATTATCGTTGTAAAGACATTTAATGTATATATATCATATTAAGAGATATTCATACATGATAATATCATGATAATATAATAATTAAAAATCTCATTTGATATTATAAACATTGGGTTAACAACATTTAACAAGATCGTTAACCTAAAAGTTTCAAAACAACACTTACATGTAACGACTAACGATGACTTAACGACTCAGTTAAAATGTATATACATGTAGTGTTTTAATATGTATTTATACACTTTTGAAAGACTTCAATACACTTATCAAAATACTTCTACTTAACAAAAATGCTTACAATTACATCCTCGTTCAGTTTCATCAACAATTCTACTCGTATGCACCCGTATTCGTACTCGTACAATACACAGCTTTTAGATGTATGTACTATTGGTATATACACTCCAATGATCAGCTCTTAGCAGCCCATGTGAGTCACCTAACACATGTGGGAACCATCATTTGGCAACTAGCATGAAATATCTCATAAAATTACAAAAATATGAGTAATCATTCATGACTTATTTACATGAAAACAAAATAACATATCCTTTATATCTAATCCATACACCAACGACCAAAAACACCTACAAACACTTTCATTCTTCAATTTTCTTCATCTAATTGATCTCTCTCAAGTTCTATCTTCAAGTTCTAAGTGTTCTTCATAAATTCCAAAAGTTCTAGTTTCATAAAATCAAGAATACTTTCAAGTTTGCTAGCTCACTTCCAATCTTGTAAGGTGATCATCCAACCTCAAGAAATCTTTGTTTCTTACAGTAGGTTATCATTCTAATACAAGGTAATAATCATATTCAAACTTTGGTTCAATTTCTATAACTATAACAATCTTATTTTAAGTGATGATCTTACTTGAACTTGTTTTCGTGTCATGATTCTGCTTCAAGAACTTCGAGCCATCCAAGGATTCATTGAAGCTAGATCCATTTTTCTATTTTCCAGTAGGTTTATCCAAGGAACTTAAGGTAGTAATGATGTTCATAACATCATTCGATTCATACATATAAAGCTATCTTATTCGAAGGTTTAAACTTGTAATCACTAGAACATAGTTTAGTTAATTCTAAACTTGTTCGCAAACAAAAGTTAATCCTTCTAACTTGACTTTTAAAATAAACTAAACACATGTTCTATATCTATATGATATGCTAACTTAATGATTTAAAACCTGGAAACACGAAAAACACCGTAAAACCGGATTTACGCCGTCGTAGTAACACCGCGGGCTGTTTTGGGTTAGTTAATTAAAAACTATGATAAACTTTGATTTAAAAGTTGTTATTCTGAGAAAATGATTTTTATTATGAACATGAAACTATATCCAAAAATTATGGTTAAACTCAAAGTGGAAGTATGTTTTCTAAAATGGTCATCTAGACGTCGTTCTTTCGACTGAAATGACTACCTTTACAAAAACGACTTGTAACTTATTTTTCCGACTATAAACCTATACTTTTTCTGTTTAGATTCATAAAATAGAGTTCAATATGAAACCATAGCAATTTGATTCACTCAAAACGGATTTAAAATGAAGAAGTTATGGGTAAAACAAGATTGGATAATTTTTCTCATTTTAGCTACGTGAAAATTGGTAACAAATATATTCCAACCATAACTTAATCAACTTGTATTGTATATTATGTAATCTTGAGATACCATAGACACGTATACAATGTTTCGACCTATCATGTCGACACATCTATATATATTTCGGAACAACCATAGACACTCTATATGTGAATGTTGGAGTTAGCTATACAGGGTTGAGGTTGATTCCAAAATATGTATAGTTTGAGTTGTGATCAATACTGAGATACGTATACACTGGGTCGTGGATTGATTCAAGATAATATTTATCGATTTATTTCTGTATATCTAACTGTGGACAACTAGTTATAGGTTACTAACGAGGACAGCTGACTTAATAAACTTAAAACATCAAAATATATTAAAAGTGTTGTAAATATATTTTGAACATACTTTGATATATATGTATATATTTTTATAGGTTCGTGAATCAACCAGTGGCCAAGTCTTACTTCCCGACGAAGTAAAAATCTGTGAAAGTGAGTTATAGTCCCACTTTTAAAATCTAATATTTTTGGGATGAGAATACATGCAAGTTTTATAAATGATTTACAAAATAGACACAAGTACGTGAAACTACATTCTATGGTTGAATTATCGAAATCGAATATGCCCCTTTTTATTAAGTCTGGTAATCTAAGAATTAGGGAACAGACACCCTAATTGACGCGAATCCTAAAGATAGATCTATTGGGCCTAACAAACCCCATCCAAAGTACCGGATGCTTTAGTACTTCGAAATTTATATCATATCCGAAGGGTGTCCCGGAATGATGGGGATATTCTTATATATATGCATCTTGTTAATGTCGGTTACCAGGTGTTCACCATATGAATGATTTTTATCTCTATGTATGGGATGTGTATTGAAATATGAAATCTTGTGGTCTATTGTTACGATTTGATATATATAGGTTAAACCTATAACTCACCAACATTTTTGTTGACGTTTTAAGCATGTTTATTCTCAGGTGATTATTAAGAGCTTCCGCTGTCGCATACTTAAATAAGGACAAGATTTGGAGTCCATGCTTGTATGATATTGTGTAAAAACTGCATTCAAGAAACTTATTTTGTTGTAACATATTTGTATTGTAAACCATTATGTAATGGTCGTGTGTAAACAGGATATTTTAGATTATCATTATTTGATAATCTACGTAAAGCTTTTTAAACCTTTATTGATGAAATAAAGGTTATGGTTTGTTTAAAAATGAATGCAGTCTTTGAAAAACGTCTCATATAGAGGTCAAAACCTCGCAACGAAATCAATTAATATGGAACGTTTTTAATCAATAAGAACGGGACATTTCAGTTGGTATCAGAGCGTTGGTCTTAGAGAACCAGAATTTTGCATTAGTGTGTCTTATCGAGTTTGTTAGGATGCATTAGTGAGTCTGGACTTCGACCGTGTTTACTTGAAAAATGATTGCTTAACAAATTTTGTTGGAAACTATATATTTTTAACATGTGAATATTATGTGATATATTAATCTCTTAACGCGTTTGATATTATGTGATAGATGTCTACCTCTAGAACAAGTCCCATTGACTCACCTAATAATAATGAAGAGTCAAATGTAAATTGGAATGATTCGTGGACTGATTCACAAGTTCCCGACGAGGAACCGGAAGAAGAGTCAGAACCGGAAGAAGAATCGGAACCGGAAGAAGAATCAGAACCGGATGAAGAAATAGAACCGGTGGGGGAAATAATAAAACGGTTAAGTAAAAGAAAATCCTCAACCAACCGACCAAGGTTAATTATGGTCAATGGTGTTTCCGCCAAGGAAGCAAAATATTGGGAGGATTACCAATTCTCCGATGAATCTGATTCTGACGAGAATTCCGATGATGTTATAGAAATTACCCCAACTGAATTTAAAAAGGTAAAAGAAAATAATAAGGGAAAGGGCATAAAAATAGAGAAATCTAATTCCAACCCCGATGAACTTTATATGTATCGTCAACCCCCGAAGTCCTTAAGTTGTAACAATGACCCGGGAACCTCTAAACCACTAGGTTTTTCTAAACCAATGTGGATAACGACGGCTCGTATTAGGGGAAAATCATATATCCCTAGAAACTTGGCAAAACGAACCAAAACCGAAGAAGAAGAAACAAGCGAGTCGGAATAAGATAGTTGTATTCATGTGGTGTAATATATGTAATATAGTGTGCTTATGCTTTATGATATATGTAAAAATTGCTTGTATTAATAAGTATTTTTTTTTATGAATCTAACTCTTGTCTATTTTACAGTATAAAAACACAAAATGGATAGACAACCCAATATTTTAAGAGACCTACCCGGAGACGTGATTGATGAAATCTTGTCTAGAGTCGGTCAGAATTCCTCGGCACAACTATTTAAGGCGAGATCAGTTTGTAAGACATTCGAAGAACGTTCCAAGAATGTCTTGGTTTATAAGAGACTTTCGTTTGAAAGATGGGGGATATCACATTGGGAAACCCATAAGTTACGATGTGTTTACTTTGATGCATATATTGCGGGGAACTCAAATGCTATTTTACGCAACGGGTTAAGAAATTATTTTGACTCAATGTATCCGAATATAGGACTTCATGATTTAGAAAAAGCGGCTAACATGCAACATAAAGAAGCATGCTATGCTTATGGGTTAGTAATGTTCGCTTCTCACCAAAGTGAGAAAAAGAACATCGGGCTACAGCTATTAAACAAAACGTTCCCACAAGTGACGGAGTCGGTAATTGGGGTAAGAAATGAGGTTTTTAGATTGTTACGGGACTGTTGGACATTACGTAACCCTCGTCCCTTTGACGACGTTAAAACACGCTGTCTTATCAACGGCCATAAAGGTTATGTTGCACAAGACCAAGGATGGGAAGTAGTCCTAGTAAAACCAGAATGCATGACTTGTTTCTGGACGTATGAATTACGTGTCTTTATTGCCTTTGCTGAACGACTTGTGTACTAGCTAGAATTATCTTCACAACTATCTTGTATCAAAGTTATTGTGTGCTATATTTCATGCTTTATGTAAAATAAGCGGTATTGTAAGTTTGTAAAATATTGTATAAAAGTTTGAACGCGAAATATTATTATAATCAGTTTTTCATATAGAATTGTAGTAGTTGAATTGTATATTAGCTACTAAGTATGAACTTAACGGGTAGGTACTACCCGAATTTAAACTTATAAAACGCTAATATGAAGAAAAAGCTTTTATAAATGAGTTCATATTATGCTACGAAATACTATTAACTACTCTTAATATTCTGTATGATTAACTTGTTCCATTTGACTATTTTGAAGGAAATGGCACCGACTACTCGACACACAGTGAATATGAATGAAGAGGAATTCCGTACTTTTCTAGCTTCAAACATAGCCGCAGTACAGGCTGCGGTACATACCAACAATAACCTTGGATCTAGCAGTACAGGAAATCGTGTAGGATGCACCTACAAAGAATTCACTGCCTGCAAACCTTTGGAATTTGATGGAACCGAAGGATCGATCGGATTGAAACGGTGGACCGAGAAGGTCGAATCGGTGTTTGCCATAAGTAAGTGTACTGAAGAGGACAAAGTGAAGTACGCTACGCATACCTTCACAGGTTCTTCGTTAACATGGTGGAATACATATCTAGAGCAAGTGGGACAAGACGATGCGTACGCACTACCGTGGTCAGCATTCAAGCACTTGATGAACGAGAAGTACCGTCCCAGAACCGAGGTCAATAAGCTCAAGACAGAACTAAGAGGGTTACGAACCCAAGGATTTGATATGAAAGACGATTCACAGAATTGTGCCTATTGTGTCCGGGAGCATTCGAAGATGAGGAAGAGAAGATCGACGCGTTTGTGAAAGGATTACCGGAAAAAATCCAAGAAGATATAAGTTCACATGAGCCCGCCTCCATACAACAGGCATGTAGAATGGCTCACAAACTAGTGAACCAGATTGAAGAAAGAATTAAAGAACAGACTGCTGAAGAGGCCAATGTGAAGCAAGTCAAAAGAAAGTGGGAGGAAAATGGTGATAAGAATCACCAATACAACAACAACAGCAATCGCAACAATTATCCCAACAATCGCAACATCAATCGCAACTACAACAAACGGCCCAACAACAACAACAACAACAACAACAGCAACTACAATAATCATCCCAACAATAATAATAACCGCAACAACAACAACAATCAGAAGCAGCTATGCCAAAGGTGTGAAAAGTATCACTCGGGGTTCTGCACCAAATTTTGCAACAACTGTAAAAGAAATGGTCATAGCGCGGCGAAGTGTGAGGTCTACGGACCAGGGGTTAATAGAACGAAAGGAACAAATGGTGTCGGAACGAGTAATGGCGGAGCAAGTAGTGTCGGAGCAAGCTATGCCAATGTAGTTTGTTATAAATGTGGAAAACTGGGCCACATTATTAGAAATTGCCCGAACCAGGAGAACACGAATGGACAAGGCCGCGGAAGAGTTTTCAATATTAATGCGGCAGAGGCACAGGAAGACCCAGAGCTTGTTACGGGTACGTTTCTTATTGACAATAAATCTGCTTACGTTTTATTTGATTCGGGTGCGGATAGAAGCTATATGAGTAGAGATTTTTGTGCTAAATTAAGTTGCCCATTGACGCCTTTGGATAGTAAATTTTTACTCGAATTAGCAAACGATAAATTAATTTCAGCAGATAATATATGTCGGAATCGAGAAATTAAACTGGTTAGCGAAACATTTAAGATTGATTTAATACCAGTAGAGTTAGGGAGTTTTGATGTGATAATCGGTATGGACTGGTTGAAAGAAGTGAAAGCAGAGATCGTTTGTTACAAAAATGCAATTCGCATTATACGAGAAAAAGGAAAACCCTTAATGGTGTACGGAGAAAAGGGCAACACGAAGCTACATCTTATTAGTAATTTAAAGGCATAAAAACTAATAAGAAAAGGTTGCTCTGCTGTTCTAGCACACGTCGAGAAAGTACAAACTGAAGAATAGAGCATCAATGATGTTCCCATTGCAAAAGAATTTCCCGATGTATTTCCGAAAGAATTACCGGGATTACCCCCACATCGATCCGTTGAATTTCAAATAGATCTTGTACCAGGAGCTGCACCAATAGCTCGTGCTCCTTACAGACTCGCACCCAGCGAGATGAAAGAACTGCAAAGCCAATTACAAGAACTTTTAGAGCGTGGTTTCATTCGACCAAGCACATCACCGTGGGGAGCTCCTGTTTTGTTTGTCAAGAGGAAAGATGGTACATTCAGGTTGTGTATCGACTACCGAGAGTTGAACAAACTTACCATCAAGAACCGCTACCCACTACCGAGAATCGATGACTTATTTGATCAACTACAAGGCTCGTCTGTTTATTCAAAGATTGACTTACGTTCCGGGTATCATCAAATGCGGGTGAAAGAAGATGATATTCCAAAGACTGCTTTCAGAACACGTTACGGTCATTACGAGTTTATGGTAATGCCGTTTGGTTTAACTAATGCACCAGTTGTGTTCATGGACCTTATGAACCGAGTGTGTGGACCATACCTTGACAAGTTTGTCATTGTCTTCATTGATGACATACTTATTTACTCAAAGAATGACCAAGAACACGGTGAACATTTGAGAAAGGTGTTAGAAGTATTGAGGAAGGAAGAATTGTACGCTAAGTTTTCAAAGTGTGCATTTTGGTTGGAAGAAGTTCAATTCCTCGGTCACATAGTGAACAAAGAAGGTATCCAGGTGGACCCGGCAAAGATCGAAACCGTTGAAAAGTGGGAAACCCCAAAAACTCCGAAGCATATACGTCAATTTTTAGGACTAGCTGGTTACTACAGAAGGTTCATCCAAGACTTTTCCAGAATAGCAAAACCCTTGACTGCATTAACGCATAAAGGGAAGAAATTTGAATGGAATGATGAACAAGAGAAAGCGTTTCAGTTATTGAAGAAAAAGCTAACTACGGCACCTATATTGTCATTACCTGAAGGGAATGATGATTTTGTGATTTATTGTGACGCATCAAAGCAAGGTCTCGGTTGTGTATTAATGCAACGAACGAAGGTGATTGCTTATGCGTCTAGACAATTGAAGATTCACGAACAAAATTATACGACGCATGATTTGGAATTAGGCGCGGTTGTTTTTGCATTAAAGACTTGGAGGCACTACTTATATGGGGTCAAAAGTATTATATATACCGACCACAAAAGTCTTCAACACATATTTAATCAGAAACAACTGAATATGAGGCAGCGTAGGTGGATTGAATTGTTGAATGATTACGACTTTGAGATTCGTTACCACCCGGGAAAGGCAAATGTGGTAGCCGATGCCTTGAGCAGAAAGGACAGAGAACCCATTCGAGTAAAATCTATGAATATAATGATTCATAATAACCTTACTACTCAAATAAAGGAGGCGCAACAAGGAGTTTTAAAAGAGGGAAATTTAAAGGATGAAATACCCAAAGGATCGGAGAAGCATCTTAATATTCAGGAAGACGGAACCCGGTATAGGGCTGAAAGGATTTGGGTACCAAAATTTGGAGATATGAGAGAAATGGTGCTTAGAGAAGCTCATAAAACCAGATACTCAATACATCCTGGAACGGGGAAGATGTACAAGGATCTCAAGAAACATTTTTGGTGGCCGGGTATGAAAGCCGATGTTGCTAAATACGTAGGAGAATGTTTGACGTGTTCTAAGGTCAAAGCTGAGCATCAGAAACCATCAGGTCTACTTCAACAACCCGAAATCCCGGAATGGAAATGGGAAAACATTACCATGGATTTCATCACTAGATTGCCAAGGACTGCAAGTGGTTTTGATACTATTTGGGTAATAGTTGATCGTCTCACCAAATCCGCACACTTCCTACCAATAAGTGAAGATGACATGATGGAGAAGTAAGCACGACTGTATTTGAAGGAAGTCATCTCCAGACATGGAATACCAATCTCTATTATCTCTGATAGGGATGGCAGATTTATTTCAAGATTCTGGCAGACATTACAGCAAGCATTAGGAACTCGTCTAGACATGAGTACTGCCTATCATCCACAAACTGATGGGCAGAGCGAAAGGACGATACAAACGCTTGAAGACATGCTATGAGCATGTGTTATTGATTTCGGAAACAGTTGGGATCGACATCTACCGTTAGCAGAATTTTCCTACAACAACAGCTACCATTCAAGCATTGAGATGGCGCCGTTTGAAGCACTTTATGGTAGAAAGTGCAGGTCTCCGATTTGTTGGAGTGAGGTGGGGGATAGACAGATTACGGGTCCGGAGATTATACAAGAAACTACCGAGAAGATCATCCAAATTCAATAACGGTTGAAAACTGCCCAAAGTCGACAAAAGAGCTACGCTGACATTAAAAGAAAAGATATAGAATTTGAAATTGGAGAGATGGTCATGCTTAAAGTTGCACCTTGGAAAGGCGTTGTTCGATTTGGTAAACGAGGGAAATTAAATCCAAGGTATATTGGACCATTCAAGATTATGGATCGTGTCGGACCAGTAGCTTACCGACTTGAGTTACCTCAACAACTCGCGGCTGTACATAACACTTTCCACGTCTCGAATTTGAAGAAATGTTTTGCTAAAGAAGATCTCACTATTCCATTAGATGAAATCCAAATCAACGAAAAACTTCAATTCATCGAAGAACCCGTCGAAATAATGGATCGTGAGGTTAAAAGACTTAAGCAAAACAAGATACCAATTGTTAAGGTTCGATGGAATGCTCGTAGAGGACCCGAGTTCACCTGGGAGCGTGAAGATCAGATGAAGAAGAAATACCCGCATCTATTTCCAGAAGATTCATCAACACCTTCAACAGCTTAAAATTTCGGGACGAAATTTATTTAACGGGTAGGTACTGTAGTGACCCGAACTTTTCCATGTTTATATATATTAATTGAGATTGATATTTACATGATTAAATGTTTCCAACATGTTAAGCAATCAAACTTGTTAAGACTTGATTAATTGAAATATGTTTCATATAGACAATTGACCACCCAAGTTGACCGGTGATTCACGAACGTTAAAACTTGTAAAAACTATATGATGACATATATATGGATATATATATAGTTAACATGATACTATGATAAGTAAACATATCATTAAGTATATTAACAATGAACTACATATGTAAAAACAAGACTACTAACTTAATGATTTTTAAACGAGACATATATGTAATGATTATCGTTGTAAAGACATTTAATGTATATATATCATATTAAGAGATATTCATACATGATAATATCATGATAATATAATAATTTAAAATCTCATTTGATATTATAAACATTGGGTTAACAACATTTAACAAGATCGTTAACCTAAAAGTTTCAAAACAACACTTACATGTAACGACTAACGATGACTTAACGACTCAGTTAAAATGTATATACATGTAGTGTTTTAATATGTATTTATACACTTTTGAAAGACTTCAATACACTTATCAAAATACTTCTACTTAACAAAAATGCTTACAATTACATCCTCGTTCAGTTTCATCAACAATTCTACTCGTATGCACCCGTATTCGTACTCGTACAATACACAGCTTTTAGATGTATGTACTATTGGTATATACACTCCAATGATCAGCTCTTAGCAGCCCATGTGAGTCACCTAACACATGTGGGAACCATCATTTGGCAACTAGCATGAAATATCTCATAAAATTACAAAAATATGAGTAATCATTCATGACTTATTTACATGAAAACAAAATAACATATCCTTTATATCTAATCCATACACCAACGACCAAAAACACCTACAAACACTTTCATTCTTCAATTTTCTTCATCTAATTGATCTCTCTCAAGTTCTATCTTCAAGTTCTAAGTGTTCTTCATAAATTCCAAAAGTTCTAGTTTCATAAAATCAAGAATACTTTCAAGTTTGCTAGCTCACTTCCAATCTTGTAAGGTGATCATCCAACCTCAAGAAATCTTTGTTTCTTATAGTAGGTTATCATTCTAATACAAGGTAATAATCATATTCAAACTTTGGTTCAATTTCTATAACTATAACAATCTTATTTTAAGTGATGATCTTACTTGAACTTGTTTTCGTGTCATGATTCTGCTTCAAGAACTTCGAGCCATCCAAGGATCCATTGAAGCTAGATCTATTTTTCTATTTTACAGTAGGTTTATCCAAGGAACTTAAGGTAGTAATGATGTTCATAACATCATTCGATTCATACATATAAAGCTATCTTATTCGAAGGTTTAAACTTGTAATCACTAGAACATAGTTTAGTTAATTCTAAACTTGTTCGCAAACAAAAGTTAATCCTTCTAACTTGACTTTTAAAATAAACTAAACACATGTTCTATATCTATATGATATGCTAACTTAATGATTTAAAACCTGGAAACACGAAAAACACCGTAAAACCGGATTTACGCCGTCGTAGTAACACCGCGGGCTGTTTTGGGTTAGTTAATTAAAAACTATAATAAACTTTGATTTAAAAGTTGTTATTCTGAGAAAATGATTTTTATTATGAACATGAAACTATATCCAAAAATTATGGTTAAACTCAAAGTGGAAGTATGTTTTCTAAAATGGTCATCTAGACGTCGTTCTTTCGACTGAAATGACTACCTTTACAAAAACGACTTGTAACTTATTTTTCCGACTATAAACCTATACTTTTTCTGTTTAGATTCATAAAATAGAGTTCAATATGAAACCATAGCAATTTGATTCACTCAAAACGGATTTAAAATGAAGAAGTTATGGGTAAAACAAGATTGGATAATTTTTCTCATTTTAGGTACGTGAAAATTGGTAACAAATATATTCCAACCATAACTTAATCAACTTGTATTGTATATTATGTAATCTTGAGATACCATAGACACGTATACAATGTTTCGACCTATCATGTCGACACATCTATATATATTTTGGAACAACCATAGACACTCTATATGTGAATGTTGGAGTTAGCTATACAGGGTTGAGGTTGATTCCAAAATATGTATAGTTTGAGTTGTGATCAATACTGAGATACGTATACACTGGGTCGTGGATTGATTCAAGATAATATTTATCGATTTATTTCTGTATATCTAACTGTGGACAACTAGTTATAGGTTACTAACGAGGACAGCTGACTTAATAAACTTAAAACATCAAAATATATTAAAAGTGTTGTAAATATATTTTGAACATACTTTGATATATATGTATATATTGTTATAGGTTCGTGAATCAACCAGTGGCCAAGTCTTACTTCCCGACGAAGTAAAAATCTGTGAAAGTGAGTTATAGTCCCACTTTTAAAATCTAATATTTTTGGGATGAGAATACATGCAAGTTTTATAAATGATTTACAAAATAGACACAAGTACGTGAAACTACATTCTATGGTTGAATTATCGAAATCGAATATGCCCCTTTTTATTAAGTCTGGTAATCTAAGAATTAGGGAACAGACACCCTAATTGACGCGAATTCTAAAGATAGATCTATTGGGCCTAACAAACCCCATCCAAAGTACCGGATGCTTTAGTACTTCGAAATTTATATCATATCCGAAGGGTGTCCCGGAATGATGGGGATATTCTTATATATATGCATCTTGTTAATGTCGGTTACCAGGTGTTCACCATATGAATGATTTTTATCTCTATGTATGGGATGTGTATTGAAATATGAAATCTTGTGGTCTATTGTTACGATTTGATATATATAGGTTAAACCTATAACTCACCAACATTTTTGTTGACGTTTTAAGCATGTTTATTCTCAGGTGATTATTAAGAGCTTCCGCTGTCGCATACTTAAATAAGGACAAGATTTGGAGTCCATGCTTGTATGATATTGTGTAAAAACTGCATTCAAGAAACTTATTTTGTTGTAACATATTTGTATTGTAAACCATTATGTAATGGTCGTGTGTAAACAGGATATTTTAGATTATCATTATTTGATAATCTACGTAAAGCTTTTTAAACCTTTATTGATGAAATAAAGGTTATGGTTTGTTTAAAAATGAATGCAGTCTTTGAAAAACGTCTCATATAGAGGTCAAAACCTCGCAACGAAATCAATTAATATGGAACGTTTTTAATCAATAAGAACGGGACATTTCTGATGGAATTTAACATCTATGTAAACAACATGTTCTTAAGTTACTTGTTCATAAAACCATTTTATGATAGTTAAATAAAGCGGAAGCATGATAATAAGTTCATATTTATATGTTAAACCATTTAGTTAAATTCCATATTAATATCAAGTCTTGAAATATACTTACAAATAAGAATAATGGAGAAGATTATTACCTCCTCAAGTTAATTGAGGGTGATATTGAAGAAGAAGAAGATGATGGAACCTCAAGCTATTGTGTATTAACACCACTCTTGAAGTTGGCTAGACTTTAGAACTTTAACAACCTTGTTAACTAAGCTAGAAACCCACTCTTTTGCACCTTATTTTCTGGACAGCAACAAGCTCCAAGGATGATGATGAATGAAGCCTCAAAACAATGAAACCTCAAGAGATAATACCCCAAACTTGTGCACCAACACCATATACTTTGGTTAGGATTTAAAGACACTAGAATTAGCTTGCAAAAAAAGGAAATTGAACCCCTCTTCACCTTAGAAAGGTCACGGCAGCAGTAAGCAGAAAAATGTTGTGCAGAATTTTTTTTTTACAAGTAGAAGATGTGTTTTGCATGTGTGTTGAAGTCCCAAGAGAGCTAGGCATGGGTATATGAATATATTGGGAACCAAGTAGTCAAAAGCATGAGTTTATTAACCCAATATCCCCATCTCCCATGCCATATTCACTTGTTTATAAAAGGAAATTAGTTTTATAAAAGGTATTAATTTTTATAAAACCATTTTTATAAACTTCTACATACAAATATATATACATTTTATATAAAACCAATTTATAACAAAATGTAATATAATCATTATTAATTATTTACCTATAAATAATTAAATCCATATTATATAAATTATTCCATAATTTATATAAAAAAAACACATCAAGTAATATTTTAAGAAAACCATTTTTCTTAAAGTTCAAGTGTCGCGTATTTGATCAATGAACCAATCGTTGAAATCAAATACGAATAAGGTGTTGGTAAGTTTGTTATTGGGTATGACCCGACTTGGATCAAAACATATTAGCCGCGTTAATTTAATATGTCTCTCGGGCATACGAAATATCTTCAATCTCCCACTTGCACGGGAAACATAAGAAATTAATGCAAGTGATGGATACAGCCTAACACACCGTCCATCACCCTTAATATGTTATGACTTTGTGCCATTCAATAACATCATCCCTTTCGAGCTCCCTACTCGAACTGATATATGTAGGTGAATCTTTCATTATATCCTTTCGTCCTAGATGTCATGTTAAATCCAAGAGATATAGAGTGATCACTCTCTTATAGATTTAACTTTATCAGGCCTTAGACATCTGACTCTCAACGAATAAGAGGGACAAATTCCATCTTGACTACATACGTCCAAGACACCACACTTCATACCATACCTGAAGCCTTCCTTATGAGCTACCATTTTCAGAATAGCGAAGGAAAGAATCAAGGCACAATATTTGGTGAATATCTGAACCCTATATGTATCTCAGGTCAGAGGATACAATGATATTCTCCTTTACTCAAGATTACATGTGATCAACCACAAAGGCTCCATACAGTAAATCTTGAGAGCGGGTCTTCCAATATTTGTTTCCCACAAATATCTATGAACCTTGGTTGCAACCTTGCCCCACATTCAACCTATGAATGTATACCAATCCGAGTTCATAATAGTCTAAACCTCACACTTGTTCCACAAATGTGATCGACTACGGAAATTTAGAATAATTGCTTATTCATGGATGAAATATGCAAAACAGGAACATAACTCAAATAAATTAACACCATAGTTATATTAATGAGTTTGAATAATTTCGTTCCGGTACAATACATAAAATAGATCATATCCAATCACTAGAATATCGAAGCCCTAATGCACAAACATGTCCCTCATGCTTTGGCCCATATAAAAGCTTCGTGAGTGGATCCGCAACATTTTGATCTGTGTGAACTTTGTGAATACATATCTTTCCCTTTTCAACCTCATCCCTGATGTAGTTGAATCTCCGCTCAATGTGACGAGTCTTTTGATGAGCACGAGGTTCCTTGATTTGAGCAATCGCACCCTCGTTGTCACAAAAGATCTCAAGAGGGTCCTGAATGGAAGGGACCACTCCTAAGTCGTTGATGAATTTCTTCATCCATGCAGCTTCCTGAGCTGCCAGTGAGGCGGCAATGTACTCCGACTCTGTAGTGGATAACGCAACAACCTCCTGTTTCGAACTCTTCCAAGAGACCGCACCACCATTTAACATGAAGACATAACCGGATTGTGATCGAGAGTCATCTCGATCAGTTTGGAAACTCGCGTCCACGTAACCTTTTACAGCGAGTTCCTCCTCACCAGACCCATATATTAGATACATATCCTTAGTCCTCCTAAGGTATTTCAATATGCTTTTAACAGCAATCCAATGACTATTTCCTGGGTTATTCTGGTATCTACTTGTCAAGCTTAGAGCGCATGACACATCCGGTCTAGTACATATCATTGCATACATGATAGACCCAATAGCAGACGCGTATGGGACTTTCTTCATTCTTTCTTGTTCATCTTTTGTGGCAGGGCACTGAGATGAACTGAGAACGGTTCCTTTTTGAATAGGTACCAAACCTCTCTTTGAGTTTTCCATCTTGAACCTTTTCAAGATTTTATCAATGTATGTACTTTGACTTAAACCTATCAATCTCTTGGATCTATTCCTATAGATCCCTATCCCCAATATGTATTGTGCATCTCCAAGATCCTTAATGGAGAAGCAACTCTTTAACCAAGTTTTGACTCCTTGCATTGTGGTAATATCATTCCCAAATAATAATATATCATCCACATATAGTACAAGGAACATGATAGTGCTCCCACTAGCTTTCTTATATACACAAGCTTCATCACCGTTTTTAATGAAGCCAAATTTCTCGGCTTCCTCATTAAAACGATGATTCCACATTCTAGATGCTTGTTTCAATCCGTAGATTGACTTCTTTAACTTGCATACCTTTTTAGGATATTTTGAATTAACAAAACCTTCAGGCTGAACCATATAGACATCTTCCATAAGATATCCATTCAGGAAAGCGGTCTTGACATCCATTTGCCATATTTCGTAATCATAATGAGCAGCAATGGCAAATAATATCCTAATAGACTTTAGCATTGCCACAGGCGAAAAAGTTTCATCATAATCAACCCCTTGAGTTTGAGTGAAACCTTTTGCTACAAGTCTAGCTTTGTATGTATCCAAGTTTCCATGTATGTCGGTTTTCTTCTTGAAAAGCCATTTGCAATCAACTAGCTTAGAGCTAGGAGGTTGCTCAACAAGTTCCCACACTTGGTTTTCATACATGGATTGCATCTCGGCGTTCATGGCTTCCTGCCATTTATCTTTATCAATCCTTGATAAAGCATCTTCGTAGTTTGTCGGTTCATCCAAATCAACCGTGTAGCAACCATCCACGAGAAACCCATATCTCTCGGGAGGATTACTAATCCTACTAGATCTTCGAACGTCTTGTGTACCTTGATCATCCACTTGATCATTTTCAACATCCTCATGTTGAGTACTAGTGCCAACCAATTGTGTATCATCGGCTTGATCTTGTACCTCTACAAGATCTATCTTCCTTTCACCATCACCTTCCATAAGGAACTTGGTTTCTAGGAATTCCGCTTTCCGAGCAACAAATACCGTTTGCTCGGATGGATCATAGAAGTAATATCCCATGTCATCTTTGGGATATCCTATGAAGATACACTTTGTGGATCGAGCATGTAGCTTATTTGCTACATAACGCTTAGGGTAAGCTTCACATCCCCATACTTTCAAGTATGAAAGAGAAGGAGGTTTTCCAAACCACATCTCGTGAGGAGTTCGTTCCACTTTCTTGGTTGGGGCCACATTTAAAATACGAGCCGCGGAGCTTAGACAATAACCCCAAAATGATAGAGGTAACGAGCTTCTTGCCATCATAGATCGAACCATATCCATTAGGGTTCGGTTTCTCCTTTCGGAAACTCCATTGAGTTGGGGTGTTCCGGGTGGAGTGAGTTGTGAGATAATCCCACAACTCCTAAGATGATCTTGGAAGGCATCGCTTAGGTATTCACCTCCTCTATCGGTACGAAGTACCTTAATTGTCCTATTGAGTTGATTTTGTACTTCGTTTTGATATTCTTTGAATGCTTCAAACGTTTCGTCCTTGTGTCTTAATAAGTAGACATATCCGAAACGACTAAAGTCATCAACGAAAGTAACAAAGTATCTTTCACAATTCCTAGTCATGGGTTTAAAGGGTCCACACACATCCGAATGTATTAATCCCAATAAATCTTTAGCCCTTTCATAAGTTCCTTTGAAAGGTGCTTTAGTCATCTTGCCTTGTAAACAAGATTCACATACATCAAACGAATCCATTTCATTTGATTTCAAAAGTCCATTCTTTTGAAGTGTATGCATTCGGTTCTTATTTATGTGACCAAGGCGACAATGCCATAAGTAGGAATCACTCAAATCCCTTTTGAGTTTCTTGGTGCTTGTATGGTACATTGAGCTACTAGATAATGTGTCATCTTGAACCAATTCATAAATTCCATTTGAAGGTGAAGCCTTGAAATAGAATACATTATCTAAATAAATGTGGATATCATCATTAACAAAATTAGGATTAAAACCACATTGTTTCAAACGGGAAACAGAAATAATGTTTCGACATAAGTCGGGTGCATACAAAACATCATTCAAAATAAGTTCCAAGCCACTTGGAAGTTTTAACACAAAGTCTCCTTGAGCTTTCACTTGCACTTTAGCTCCATTCCCCATGAAGAGACTTGATGTTCCCGTTTGCTTGTTACTTCTTTTGAACCCCTGCAAAGAATTGCAAATATGAGTTCCACATCCCGTGTCTAATACCCATGTATTAGAAGAAGTAATATTAAGCTCAATATATACCATATATATATTACCTGAGGTTTGCCCCGCATCCCTCTTTTCCTTCAACTCCTTAAGGTAAACTGGACAGTTTCGTTTCCAATGACCCATTTCACCGCAACCGAAACATGGGTCTTCCTTGGGGTTGGCCTTCTCGGCTACCTTTTGCTTCTTAGCCTTGTTCTTGGTTGGGGTAACCATCTTCCCCTTCCCTTTGCCTTGATGGGCGGGTCCTTTTCTCTTAGCCACCTTTGGCTTAGAGGTGTTACCTTTGGATCCACCTTGATCGATTGCTAACACGGGTAAAGCCCTTTTACCCATGCTAGTTTCCGCCGTTCTAAGCATACCGTGAAGCTCACCTATGCTCTTATCCATCCCATTCATATTGTAATTAATTACAAATTGATCAAACCTTTTTGATAGGGAGTTAAGGATAAGATCGGTGGCTAACTCATTGGATATGTTTAGGTTAAGACGGTTAGCACGATCGATAAGGCTTTTCATCTTAAGTACATAAGATGAAACCGATTGGGTATCGTCCATACGACAAGCATGTAGCGCCCGAACCGTTTCGAAGCGTTCGACACGCGCTTGTTGGAGGAACATCTCCTTCAATTGCGTTATCATGTCGTATGCACTATGATGCTCGAAATCCTTTTGGAGTTCGGGTATCATAGTCCCAAGCATTAAGCATGAGACTTGAAGGGAGTCGTGGCAATACTTATCGTAAGAGGCCATTGCTTCCACATCATTCTCATCCGGTTGATCGGGAATGGGGTCCTCAAGTACATACGCTTTATCCTCTTGTTTGAGGACAATCCGAAGATTGCGGAACCAATCCATAAAGTTAGTATGGTTGAGTTTGTCTTTCTCGAGGAGAGACCTTAATGATAGGTGGTTTAGGTTAAGTGGTGCGTTTGGAATGTTGTTGTTGTTATTGGCGGCCATCTACAAAATTAACAAAGTTCGTTTAAGTATCGATTTTAATTTAACATTCAATACCCTTTAAATCAAATTGAATTATTAAATTCTAGAATCCAACGGTAAACCAAATTTCGGTTAGGTGACCTTTATCCCGCAATTTGATTTAGCTAGGTAGTCAATAAATGACAATTGCAATCCATTTGCAACTCCTAGAGTATGGGATCATGCAATCCTTTTGCATGGCATATTTATCCCATCAACGCCTATTTGTTCCTCATGCTTCGGTGACCCTAAGTTCATGATTCCCAAATCAAGTCGTCCTATTTGTATAGACTTGTAAATTTAACATACATGTGGTTAGGTGACCTTTATCCCACAAGCATGCGAAATTTACCTTAATCATATTAGTTTGCTCATAATGGTTAGGTGACCTTTATCCCATCATGAGTTCCCTAATACTTTTAAGTGTCACACAATAGGATGGCGTTTAACTTGTTTGCCTTGTTAATAAGGGATTTTAAGTTTTCATTAATTCTAGTTTGAGAAAACTTTTGCACCATACACTAACATGCATTTAGTGTATGGTTTATTTGAAATCCATTTTCATGTCATGTAATAAAGCCGATTTTATTACTTTGATATAAACCATTTTATATGTGTTTTAATAACCATTTATTAGTGTCCTTTTGCCATTTCAATTTAACCGATTAAATTTTCGTTTGGTAAACTTCATGTTGTTAATAATTCAACCAATTAAATTTTAGTTTTGCTTGTGGTTAACTTGTGTGATAACTTGTTGTAGTAACATGCACAATCCAAAATCATACAAGAAATTAAAACAACCACGCATGCAAAACAAATGTTCACAATCAAGCCTTTTGGTAGACATTTTGTTTAGCCGAAAACAAAATGCTACCGGTTAATGGGTAAAACACAAAGTAAGAGGTTTTAACCTCCCACTTAACCTTGCATCCACATGCTTCTTGTGTTCTTCCTTGTGATCTCCATGCATCTTCATCTTGTTACAAAATATATCCTAATACATTTTGTCTAGAAAATGAAAATACATCCTAATCTATTTTACATGCCAAATATAAAATAAATTACATAACCAAAACTAGTATTACATGCCAAATGAATAATTAATTTTACAAACCAAATTTGAATGAATATTACAACCATTCAACCAAACAAATATCCATTCAAACACACATGCATACACCATAAGGTCAAGGCATTGATTGTGAACTACAATATTACAACAAATATGAACCAAATGGCAAGTCCAAAACCACTTTTGGAACCCCTCCAAATTCGGCCTAAAAGATAACCCACCCAAACCCGAACATTTTTACATTCTACTTTCATGCATGTTAATAGAATGCAAAGTTGGTGGGTTTTAAAGACCATAAATAAGAAGCATATTTCATAGACTTCGGCTCTAGATACCATTGATGGAATTTAACATCTATGTAAACAACATGTTCTTAAGTTACTTGTTCATAAAACCATTTTATGATAGTTAAATAAAGCGGAAGCATGATAATAAGTTCATATTTATATGTTAAACCATTTAGTTAAATTCCATATTAATATCAAGTCTTGAAATATACTTACAAATAAGAATAATGGAGAAGATTATTACCTCCTCAAGTTAATTGAGGGTGATATTGAAGAAGAAGAAGATGATGGAACCTCAAGCTATTGTGTATTAACACCACTCTTGAAGTTGGTTAGACTTTAGAACTTTAACAACCTTGTTAACTAAGCTAGAAACCCACTCTTTTGCACCTTATTTTCTGGACAGCAACAAGCTCCAAGGATGATGATGAATGAAGCCTCAAAACAATGAAACCTCAAGAGATAATACCCCAAACTTGTGCACCAACACCATATACTTTGGTTAGGATTTAAAGACACTAGAATTAGCTTGCAAAAAAAAGAAATTGAACCCCTCTTCACCTTAGAAAGGTCACGGCAGCAGTAAGCAGAAAAATGTTGTGCAGAATTTTTTTTTTACAAGTAGAAGATGTGTTTTGCATGTGTGTTGAAGTCCCAAGAGAGCTAGGCATGGGTATATGAATATATTGGGAACCAAGTAGTCAAAAGCATGAGTTTATTAACCCAATATCCCCATCTCCCATGCCATATTCACTTGTTTATAAAAGGAAATTAGTTTTATAAAAGGTATTAATTTTTATAAAACCATTTTTATAAACTTCTACATACAAATATATATACATTTTATATAAAACCAATTTATAACAAAATGTAATATAATCATTATTAATTATTTACCTATAAATAATTAAATCCATATTATATAAATTATTCCATAATTTATATAAAAAAAAACACATCAAGTAATATTTTAAGAAAACCATTTTTCTTAAAGTTCAAGTGTCGCGTATTTGATCAATGAACCAATCGTTGAAATCAAATATGAATAAGGTGTTGGTAAGTTTGTTATTGGGTATGACCCGACTTGGATCAAAACATATTAGCCGCGTTAATTTAATATGTCTCTCGGGCATACGAAATATCTTCAATTTCATGTGCAACCTCCAACGCTTGATGCAATGTTTTTGGCAAGTCATACCGTAATGCATGAACAAGTGCACTAAACCGTCGCTGGTCCAGACAGAAAATGAAGCCAGACACAAGCTGTGATTCTGGACAATCAGGAATCTTCTGTGCTTCAAGTGTATAACGCTTCATAAAATTGCTCAAAGTTTCGTTATGATGCATTGTGATCTCGTGTGCGTCAAGATGTGTCAGAGTACAGCTCCGTAGATTTTGGTATTGCATCACAAATTTTGCTCTCAAATCAAGAAAACTGGTAATACTCCTTGGCGGCAAACTTGCAAACCATTCGCGTGCCATTTTCTGTAATACCATAGGAAACATATGGCACGCAGTTTCATCCTCCCAATGCTGCAACCTCATAACACCTTCAAACATTGATGCGGGTGAGCTGGGCAATGTAACGAGCAACACAGCCAGCTCGAGCTCAAAAGATGTTACACCCGAATCAGGCCAAGCAATGGTCGTGTTGCCATCTATTTCGTATCATCTAAGTGTTTTTGGAGCTGGTTCAAGAAGCTCAGGGGTGACCCTACTTCAGTCCTTAAACTGAAGTAGTTATGTTTTCATGAATAAAGTTGTTGATAGTTGAAGGCAAGCCAGCAACGAAGAAGAACCAGCTAGCCGGACCAGCAAATGAGTTTAGTTCAGCCAGTAAAGCTTTAATTCACTCAGCCGGGTAACCAGCAAATTGAACCAGTAAAGTTATGCTTAGGCGAACCAGCTAGTTCAACCAGCTGAAGAATTTTAGTTCAATCAGCACACGAAACTCTAGTACAACCAGCACGCGATGCTATTTTTTGTCTGAATGGCCAACTTGCTGAAACAATTCAAAGTTTACTTATGCTTTTCAATAAACCGGTCAGGTCATGTGCTTAACACGTGTGTGGCTGTTCTAGAAGAATGTTAGCTGTCCAAGGAAGACTCCCATTTATCATTGGATGCTTTTATCATGGGAAGGAGCACTAACAAATGGCAGGCTTTTTGTAGATTGTGTCCTTTATTCTTATTGGCTAATTTGTAATTGTTTGTCCTTTTTGTCTCCTTTTCCTTTTTATGTTTTTGTCTTATTTAGAAAATAGCTGTTAAGCTTCTACTATAAATAGAGAGCTCTTGTAATTGTAAAACTTGGTTGATGATTGAATGAAAAGTTTGATAGAGCTTATCTATTTACAAAATCTCTGTGTCTTTACGAATCTTTGATTCCGGTGGCTAAGAGTGGTTTCTTTATCAGTGTTTGTGGTGTTACTTTATCAAACATTGATGGAGGCAGCTGTGCAAACGCAGCATCTGCTCACATGATGGAAAAGCTTGAACTGGTTACAAAGAAGCATCCTCATCCATATAAACTTCAATGGCTTAACCAAGGCAGTGAGGTAAAGGTTACTCGCCAAGTTACTGTTCCATTTTCAATTGGTACTGTTTATCAAGATGAGATCACTTGTGATGTTATTCCTATGGATGCTTGTCATTTGCTGCTTGGTAGACCTTGGTTGTTTGATAAGTATGTCTATCATAATGGACATCAAAATACTTACTCGCTGTATGTGAATGGAAAGAAGATCACCCTCACTTCTTTAAAGCCTAGTGAAATACCTAGAGCTGACCCTACTGTTAAGAATGATAAAACTTTGTTTATGACTCAAGCTGAAGTTGATACTGATTTAAAGGGTGGTACTGGTGCTTATTTATTGCTGATGGTTGAAAGTGATGAGTTGAACTAGCATGATGAAATACCAGCTAGGGTAAAGCCATTGTTATCCGAATTTACTGATGTGTTTCCTACTGAGTTACCTACTGGTTTACCACCAATCAGGGGTATTGAAAATCAAATTGATCTTGTAACTGGATCTGTTCTTCCTAATAAAGCAGCTTATCGATGTTCCCCTCATGAAGCAAAAGAATTAGAAAAGCAAGTTAATGAGTTGGTTGCCAAGGGATATGTTAGAACCAGCATGAGTCCTTGTTCAGTACCAGCTTTACTGGTTCCAAAGAAAGATGGTTCTATGAGAATGTATGTAGACAGCCGAGCTATTAACAACATCACCATCAAGTATAGGTATCCCATACCTAGATTAGATGATATGCTAGATGAGCTGCATGGTTCTTGTGTGTTTTCCAAAGTTGATCTTAGAAGTGGGTATCATCAGATTCGAATGAAGGAAGGAGATGAATGGAAGACAGCTTTCAAGATCAAAGGTGGATTATTCGAGTGGTTGGTTATCCCTTTTGGGTTGTCTAATGCGCCCAGCACATTCATGAGGCTTATGAATGAAGTGCTCAGGCCACTTATTGGTCAGTTTGTGGTTGTTTACTTTGATGACATCCTAGTGTACTCAAAAACTAAAGAAGAACACTTGGATCATCTGAGGAAAGTATTTGATCTATTAAGGCAGAATCAGTTATATGCAAAGCTGGAGAAGTGTGATTTCTTTGTCAGCAAAGTAGTGTTTCTTGGATATGTGGTTTCTGAAGAAGGCATTTCAATGGATCCATCTAAGGTGGAAGCAATCAGATAATGTCCTAGTCCTTCTACCATCACTGAAGTTAGAAGTTTTCATGGTTTAGCTTCATTTTATAGAAGATTTATCAAAGACTTCTCCACAATTGTTGCTCCAATTACTGATTGTATGAAGAAAGGGGTATTTGAATGGTCTAGTTCTGCCCAATCAGCATTTGAATCATTGAAAGAAAAGCTAAGTTCAGCACCTATACTTGCTTTACCTAATTTTGATATGCTATTTGAACTTGAATGTGATGCAAGTGGTGTTGGCATTGGAGCTGTGCTAGTGCAAGGAAAAAGACCAGTAGCTTATTTCAGTGAAAAGCTAAATGGGTTAAAGCTGAATTATAGCACTTATGATAAAGATTTTTATGCCATCATTCGAGCTGTTGATCATTGGTCACATTATTTGAAGCCAAGGCAGTTTGTTCTCTTTTCTGATCATGAAGCATTAAAATACATTAATGGGCAGCACAAATTAAATCCAAGGCATGCAAAATGGGTTGAATTCTTGCAGATGTACTCCTTTGTGTCTAAACACAAGGCTGGTACTTCTAATGTTGTTGATGATGCTCTTTCAAGAAGATATTCTTTGTTGTCAATTCTGGAAGCTAGAGTTCTTGGATTTTCATTTGTTAAGGAGTTATATGAAGCTGATCCAGACTTTGCTCCTATTTTGAACTGTTCTCCTGCTGAGTTCAAAAGGGATTATGTTGAGCAAGATGGTTTTCTATTCAAGGGCAGCAGATTGTGCATCCCAAAAGATTCAATCAGGGAGTTGCTGATTAGAGAAGCACATGGAGGTGGTTTAGCTGGTCATTTTGGGATTAACAAGACATTGGATATCCTAAGTGAACACTTCTACTGGCCATGTATGGATAAAGATGTCAAAGCTGTGATTAATCGTTGTGCTACCTGCTGTCAAGCTAAGTCAACTTTTCACCAGGGTTTATATACTCCTCTTCCTGTTCCCAACCAGCCATGGGAAGATTTGAGCATGGATTTCATTGTTGCTTTACCAAGGACTCAGCGAGGCAAAGATTCTATTATGGTTGTTGTTGACAGGTTTTCAAAGATGGCTCATTTCATAGCCTGCAACAAAACCAATGATGCTACTGTTGTTGCTACTTTATTCTTCAAAGAAATTGTTCGTCTTCATGGAGTTCCCAAAACCATTGTGTCTGATCGAGATACAAAATTCTTAAGCTATTTTTGGAAGACATTATGGAAGCTGCTTGGAAGAAAGCTTTTATTCAGCACTTCTCACCATCCCCAAACTGATGGTCAAACTGAAGTTACCAATAGAACTGTGGGAATGTTGCTAAGGGCACTTGTGAAGAAAAGTTTGAAGGAGTGGGATTTGAAGCTTGCTCAAGCTGAATTTGTTTTTAATAGAGCACCTAATTACTCTACAGGAAAATCACCATTTGAAATCTGCTATGGTGCAAATCCACTCACACCCATTGATCTGATTCCTTTAGCAGTTGAGCCTAAGGTAAGTGTTGATGCAGTAGCAAAGGCCAAAGAAATGAAGAAGCTGTATGAGCAAGTGAGGGCTAAAATTGAGAAGACCAACCAGCAATACAAGGCTAAAGCTAACCAGCACAGAAAGCAGCCCACTTTTGTTCCTGGTGATCTTGTTTGGATTCATCTAAGGAATGAAAGGTTCCCAACAAAAAGGAAGAACAAGCTGATGCCAAGAGCTGAGGGTCCATTTAAAGTGTTGGAAAAAGTTGGTGATAATGCTTACAAGGTCGAGCTGCCTGGTGATACTGCTGTGTCTAGCACTTTTAATGTTGGTGATTTGATGCCCTACTTGGAAGATGACAACCTCGAGAACTTGAGGTCAAGTTCCTTTTTAGAGGGGGAGGATGATGCGGGTGAGTTGGGCAATGTAACTAGCAACATAGCCAGCTCGAGCTCAAAAGATGTTACACCCGAATCAGGCCAAGCAATGGTCATGTTGCCATCTATTTCGTATCATCTAAGTGTTTTTGGAGCTGGTTCAAGAAGCTCAGGGGTGACCCTACTTCAGTCCTTAAACTGAAGTAGTTATGTTTTCATGAATAAAGTTGTTGATAGTTGAAGGGAAGCCAGCAACGAAGAAGAACCAGCTAGCCGGACCAGCAAATGAGTTTAGTTCAGCCAGTAAAGCTTTAATTCACTCAGCCGGGTAACCAGCAAATCGAACCAGCAAAGTTATGCTTAGGCGAACCAGCTAGTTCAACCAGCTGAAGAATTTTAGTTCAATCAGCACACGAAAATCTAGTACAACCAGCACGCGATGCTATTTTCTGTTTGAATGGCCAACTTGCTGATACAATTCAAAGTTTACTTATGCTTTTCAATAAACCGGTCAGGTCATGTGCTTAATACGTGTGTGGCTGTTCTAGAAGAATGTTAGCTGTCCAAGGAAGACTCCCATTTATCATTGGATGCTTTTATCATGGGAAGGAGCACTAACAAATGGCAGGCTTTTTGCAGATTGTGTCCTTTATTCTTATTGGCTAATTTGTAATTGTTTGTCCTTTTTGTCTCCTTTTCCTTTTTATGTTTTTGTCTTATTTAGAAAATAGCTGTTAAGCTTCTACTATAAATAGAGAGCTCTTGTAATTGTAAAACTTGGTTGATGATTGAATGAAAAGTTTGATAGAGCTTATCTATTTACAAAATCTCTGTGTCTTTACGAATCTTTGATTTCGGTGACTAAGAGTGGTTTCTTTATCAGTGTTTATGGTGTTACTTTATCAAACATTGTGGTGAAATCCAAATCTTCATATCTGATATTATGGTTGTGGTGGAATCTTTATCAGCTGTAGTTGAAGATTTGGAGTGTTTCTAGATCTCTAATTGTGGTGGTATCTTTATCAATTAAGAGTTTAGATTCTCTATCCTTTGTGTTCTTATTTCAGAGCTTTATACTCTGTTTTGGGGTTGTTGCTGTTACAATTTGGGGGATTGTGTTCAGATCTGTTTAAGTGAAGAAAGCTTGTTCTAAATTGCATTTTTAAAGTCATAATCACGCATCAAACATAGTCAGAAAATCTTCCGGATCCGTTGTGCCATCATAAACTCCAATTGCTGGTATAGCAAGATTTCTGGGCAATGGATAATTAGCAATTCGATCAATGAAACACCGTGTAGATTCTGCCATGGCCGGTGGCTTGGTGGCTTGCTCTCCAGTAATGAGGGCAAAGAAATTGTCCACGGCCACAGCACGGACGGCGGGCTGCGCTAAGCGTTGCTTATACTTTGCCGGAGCTGTCTGCTTAAGAATGTTATTCAAAAGCAACACTGCCTGCTTCTCTGACATGAACTCATCTTTGTCAGTTTCATCATCAGAGTCATTATTATTATAGCTCAGGTCGTTATCATCCCCAGAATCATCAATAAGACTGCCCAGCTTATCGAGTAGCCTGGATAACTTGTATTTTGATATAGATTGCCTCTTCATTATTTGCTTATCTCTGCCATCTGCCATCCGCCGAAGAGGTATAAATGATGGACATCACCGTGCTTGCATCAATGGTTGTCGCTCTGTATTAGTAACAAAATTTGAAAGTCTTTCTGCACTTTTAGCTGTCGCTTCTTCGATTACTGGCCTTTTCTCCGAATTAGTTGCCAAATGTTTAAGCCTTTATGCAGTTTCAGCAACTGTTTCTTCAATCGTACCATCTAGTGGCTAAACGGGTACATCTTCAACAGTTATCATGTCATCAGTTGATGGATTGTTGACTGCTTCAAGTACAAATGGAGCTTCAGTTGTTTTTGTTCCTTTTCCGTTACATGTGTTCTTTGCATTAGTGAATGGCACCATTGTTAACACCTATTTTCTTATGAGGTAAGGCTTAGTGTGCCAACAAGATACTAGAAGTAATCTAGCTTTAGGAGGGCGGAGTGTTGCCGATTGATTTTTACCCTCGGGAAATAATCCCTGCAGACCCGGTTCACAAGTGTAGAAACTTGTGGGGTGGCTTAATCAATCTGTCGTCCGTAGAGCGTAAGAGTGCTAGCCGGATGACTTCTAGTGAGAGAAAGTAAAGAGAGAAAGAGAAGTTGCCTCTAGAGAACGTCGTACCTCGGGTAATGAAAATGACAACACTGAATTATGCAAAATTCCATACCAAAACCTGTACTTGTTTTCTTGCATACCCAGTACTGGTGGATTTTATAATCCAAACCCTTCCTTATACTTTATGCCACCTTTGAAATGTTGTGAAGCATATTGGAACTCTTTTATAAATAACAATTTTTCTTTATCTCCAACAGCTAGTGCAGCACATCAAGATACTCTATTAACAACTCTTCCGCCTTCCGCCAAGAGGAGAAGAACTGGTCAAATTCCTCCATCATCCGCTCAACAAGGAGCTGGCCCTAGTTCTTCTCAACAACAAATTACACTTCCCAATCTTGACACAAACATGCTTTCCTCCCTTTTAAAAGGACCACCACACTCGTACGAAGATTTCGTGACTTTTTTGAATGCCATGGTGTGTCCTTCACTAGCCCAATTCTTCAGCAATTTATCTGATGCAGATGCCAAGAAGGTTAAGGCACAAAGTATCATTCTGAACATTGCTTCTGGTTTGAATGACCTTTAACGCATATCTGACTTGCAAAACAGTGAAGTCACTACAAATAAGGAGCTTTCTGCTGAAAAGGATTGTAGCCAAGACTGAACGAATAGCCACAGAGATAAAGAGGGAATACGAGACAATGAAGAGGCACTATGAAAATTGCAACAGTCAGAGGGCGGAGTATAAGGAGCAAGTCAAAGAACTATCTGTCAGAGAAAAGCGCCATCTGAGCAAAATTGATGAACTAGTAAAGGAGAACGAAAAAATGTTTGAGCAAAATAACATGTTGAAAGAACAACTTAAAGCCAAAGAGGAGAACGAAAGACGAATGATAACTGGCATTCCTGCGCTTGTAGAGCGTATCTTTAACTGTCAGGCACTATCTCACAGAATCCGTGAGTTTGTCCGCCTTGCCAAATCTGTTGAACGGTTAAAGTTTTTCAATTTTATGAAAAGAAAACTACCAGAACTTCCAAATCCTCTGCCTGAGGTAATCACATCAAAGATTAATGAAAATGCCGATTTAGAAGCTGATGCAGCCGGTGCCTCAATAGAAAATATGAGGTTTTCTGATCTTGAAAATCTTTGTAAAAGGCCAGATGTAACAATAGATGATGTATTGAATTATACTCCACAGGATGAATGAAACACTATGTTTTTATACATCTGCTTTTACATAATACTTAATATTGCACTTGGTTATGTATATTAGAAATATATGCTGTAACTTAGTAAGATTGTTGTAATGAACAATGCTCAAGATATTGAGATTGTACTTTGCAATCATTATAGTTATGAATATCAAAATCATATTCTCCGTCATACGCCTTCCGTCATGAAACTCATGAGGAAAAGTTATGAATTACTTTCGCCTTTATATATTTTGCTGGACACTAAGATCCATTTTCCGTTGTGCTCTGCATTTTGTGTATATAAGTTGTGTCATGACATTTTTTGTAGATTCGTTTCATCGCTTCGATGCTTTAGTGAGTTCTACATGTCTCACTATCGATACAACCATTTTGAGTATGATTGTACTTCTACCACCGAAAGGCTTTCTTTCTTTCTACGGGTAGGGATGACACACAGCTATGTGACACCTGGGCTAAAAAATCCTTGGCCGGATAAAATTAGTGAAAAATATTGCCATAAGAATAATTGCTACTATTCATATTCTTAAAGAAACTTTTACATTTATGACTATATCTCATGCATTTGACAGTTGATCAAGCTGTCCATGCATATAGTGCTACGCATAAAATTTCTTTAAATTCATTGCATTCCAAGCTCTTTCATATTGCTCTTTCTGATGCGGGTGAGCTGAGCAATGTAACCAGCAACACAGCCAGCACGAGCTCAAAAGATGTTACACCCGAATCAGGCCAAGCAATGGTCGTGTTGCCATCTATTTCGTATCATCTAAGTGTTTTTGGAGCTGGTTCAAGAAGCTCAGGGGTGACCCTACTTCAGTCCTTAAACTGAAGTAGTTATGTTTTGATGAATAAAGTTTTTGATAGTTGAAGGCAAGCCAGCAATTAAGAAGAACCAGCTAGCCGGACCAGCAAATGAGTTTAGTTCAGCCAGTAAAGCTTTAATTCACTCAGCTGGGTAACCAGCAAATCGAACCAGCAATGTTATGCTTAGGCGAACCAGCTAGTTCAACCAGCTAAAGAATTTTAGTTCAATCAGCACACGAAACTCTAGTACAACCAGCACGCGTTGCTATTTTCTGTCTGAATGGCCAATTTGCTGATACAATTCAAAGTTTACTTATGCTTTTCAATAAACCGGTCAGGTCATGTGCTTAACACGTGTGTGGCTGTTCTAGAAGAATGTTAGCTGTCCAAGGAAGATTCCCATTTATCATTGGATGCTTTTATCATGGGAAGGAGCACTAACAAATGGCAGGCGTTTTACAGATTGTGTCCTTTATTCTTATTGGCTAATTTGTATTTGTTTGTCCTTTTTTGTCTCCATTTCCTTTTTATGTTTTTGTTTTATTTAGAAAATAGCTGTTAAGCTTCTACTATAAATAGAGAGCTCTTGTAATTGTAAAACTTGGTTGATGATTGAATGAAAAGTTTGATAGAGCTTATCTATTTACAAAATCTCTGTGTCTTTACGAATCTTAGATTCCGGTGGCTAAGAGTGGTTTCTTTATCAGTGTTTGTGGTGTTACTTTATCAAACATTGTGGTGAAATCCAAATCTTCATATCTGATATTATAGTTGTGGTGGAATCTAATGGTGTATCCTATCGTATACACACATAAAAGGCATAATAGTTGCATAAAAATAGCATCAGAAAGGCTGGAAACAACAGTTTTGTGGAGATTGTCCATCCAGCGTTCTCCGCTGTACAGGGTCTTGCGTAAGCCCTGAAGGCCGCCTAGTGCATAAGCCCTGGCCGGAGAGCGCCGCATTTAGCATAAATTTCGGAGCACATGTAACAGAACGTATCATCATTTGACACGTGTCCCCAAACAAATCTGGTAGATCTGACACTATAAATAGACCCCTTGGGTCGTCATTTTACACAAGTTCAGATATTCTGACAACTTTGAGAGCTGAGACTTCACTTCTATTTCTCTCTCTACTTTCTCTCACTAGAAGTCATCCGGCTAGCACTCTTACGCTCTACGGACGACAGATTGATTAAGCCACCCCACAAGTTTCTACACTTGTGAACCGGGTCTGCAGGGATTATTTCCCGAGGGTAAAAATCAATCGGCAACACTCCGCCCTCCTAAAGCTAGTTCACTACTACTCTTGTTGACATACTAAGCCTTACCTCATAAGGAAATAGGTGTTAACAACGGCACCATCTACTAATGCAAAGAACACACGAAACGGAAAAGGAACGAAAGCAGCTGAAGCTCCATTTGTACTTGAAGCAGTCAACAATCCATCAACTTACCTATTTCACCACTAGATGGTACGATTGAAGAAACAGTTGCTGAAACTACAGAAAGGCTTAAACATTTGGCAACTAATTCGGAGAAAAGGCCAGTAATCGAAGAAGCGACAGCTAAAAGTGCAGCAAGACTTCCAAATTTTGTTACTAATCCAGAGTGACGACCATTGATGCAACCACGGTGATGTCCGTCATTTATACCTTTTCGGCGGATGGCGGATGGCAAAGACAAGCAGATAATGAAAAGGCAATCTATATCAAAGTACAAGTTATCCAGGCTACTTGACAAGCTGGGCAGTCTTATTGATGATTCTGGGGATGATAATGACCTGAGTTGTGATAATAATGACTCTGATGATGAAATTGACAAAGGTGAGTTCATGTCAGAAAAGCAGGCAATGTTGCTTTTAAATGACATTCTTAAGCAGACAGCTCCAGCAAAATACAAGCAACGCTTAGCGCAGCCCGCCATCCGTGCTGTGGCTGTGGACAACTTTTTTGCCCTCATTACTGGAGAACAAGCCACCAAGCCACCAGCGATGGCAGAATCAATGCAGTGTTTCATTGATTGAATTGCTAATTATCCATTGCCCAGAAATCTTGCTATACCAACAATTGGAGTTTATGATGGCACAACGGATCCGGAAGACTTTTTGACAATGTTTGAAGGCGTTATGAGGTTGCAGCATTGGGAGGATGAAACTGCGTGTCATATGTTTCCTATGGTACTGCAGAAAATGGCACGTGAATGATTTGCTGGTTTGCCGCCAAGGAGTATTACCAGTTTTCTCGATTTGAGAGCAAAATTTGTGATGCAATACCAAAATCTTCGGAGCTGTACTCTGACTCATCTTGATGCACACGAGATCACAATGCATCATAATGAATCTTTGAGCAATTTTATGAAACGTTATACACTTGAAGCACAGAAGATCCCTGATTGTCCAGAATCACAGCTTGTATCTGGCTTCATTTTTTGTCTGGACCAGCGACGGTTTAGTGCACTTGTTCATGCGTTACGGTATGACTTGCCAAAAACATTGCATCAGGCATTGGAGGTAGCACAGAGGCATGTTCAAGCTGGTGAGCATGGGTTAAACAAGTTTGAAACTGGTGGCAGTAGCAAGCCGCACAACGGAGGACGGTATTTTGACAGAAATCAGAGAAGGAATGATAATTCAAATGGAGGATGGAGAGGAAACAATCACCCTAATTATTTCCACCACAACAGAAGGCCAATCGAAAGGCACCCGTTGATAATGGCGCTTACTAAAACGCCGAAAGAGATCCTTTTCACTGAACCAATTCGGACCACTTTCAATGCTCCAGCACCTATGGAAGAGAGGGAGGGTCCAAAGAGTGAGTTGTGGTGTGATTTCCATGAGGCTTGGGGCCATGATACGGACAATTGCAAATCTTTGATGAGAGAAATTATAGCAAAAATCAAGGCAGGAGAATTGAATCATTTGTTGCCTGGCAAACAGTACAGGAGGAATGATCCTCGCAGGAAATTTGCGTGGCAAAGGAATGATGGTAGCAGAGGACGCCGTGGAGAGAACAGAAGAGAGCAGCATGGCGGAAGAGATAATCAGAACCAACCGCAGTACAGAGAACGGATCACAGAGCGTGAGACAACTCCAGAAGTTGTAATCAGGATGGTTTGGATTAACTATGGTCATTATGAAGAAGGTGAATCATCAAACAGCAATTTGGACAGCTGGAGATATGCCCCAATTATCTTTCAGCCAATTCAGAATTGGGCGTTGTCCATCCAACCAGTGATCATTGCAGCAGAGATAGCAAATAAGTTTGTCAATTGTATCTACACAGATACAGGAAGTGAAGCTGACATCATCTACTGGTATTGTTTGAGAACTTTTCCAAGGCATGTGCAGAGCAGAGCTAGGCAAACGAGGTTGAAAGTTTCTGGACTAACAGGAGCACCGATAAATGCCATGGGGCAGATTCGTTTGGAAGTTGTTATGGGCACATTTCCACTATTGAGAGCAGAAAAGATTGACTTTACTATTCTAGATGGAAATTCTCGATTCAATGTCCTTTTTGGGCGGACAGCGATAGCAAAATTTGGCGCCATAACATCAACGGCCCATGCAGAGGTCAGATTCCCCACTCCAAATGGAGTCGCAGCCATACATTCACAGTATGTGCAGTCAACAAGGGAAAGATCAACGTTTTCAAATGGGCCAGAAGGCAGAATGAATCAGAGAAGGCATGATAGGTTATTCAGCGAGGAAGAAGTTCAGGAGTTTTTCATTCCGTAAGCAAGTGTGAAGGCCGGACAGCGCTGGGCGCTCGGCATATGAAGAAGCAATTTGTCAACAAGTTATCAAGAACAGTGTTTATCTTTTCAATAAAGAGCAGTTTCATTTAGCATTTCAATAAAAGCAGTCTTTTACAATCGTTGTACTCATGCCTGTTTGGCATTTGAAGAACACATTTCGAATTATAAGATGAAGCAGCGTTTATCAAACTTACTGTGAACCAATGTGGTTATTTTGCAGTGCATACATTAGCAATTGCATACATTAAACATTCATGACGTACTAATTAGGCTTGATCCACCTAAAAGTCGTCATCAATAATTTTATATTTTTCTTAAACAAAGTGCTGCCCGTGACAAATGTAAAACATTACATTTATAACCTGCCCACAGAAGGATCGTATTTTTAAATACCTCCGATGGCGGAAGCTTTTATGCCGGCCAGTAAAGGCACAAGGGATCGGCTAGAAAATGTTTAAGTTTTACTAGAACGCACCGAGGCATGATACAAAACTCAGATACTTGTCATGACAAACATTATAAAAAATTACTTCACAGAACGAAGTTATATATTTTATGTATGAAGGCAAAATAATTAGCAATTCTTCCTCATATACTTTATGACGAAAGGCGTAAGACGGAGAGATTATTGATATATAGTCATTCTTCTAAAACACTTCATAATTCTTCCTCATTAATTTTATGATGGAAGGCGTAATCAGACATCGTATTCTTGATACTGCAAGGCATTTACATATGAGTTACCTTATGCATTTTTCAAAATGATTTGCTCAAATTATACACTGTACAATTGTGTAAAGAAATTTTATGCTCAGGTGCATAATTGATTGGTTTTAAAGCGTTAAGCATAAAAATATTTGCAACAAGCATATAAGCACACATAGTAATCACAATAAAGTCAGTATATATATATATATATATATATAATGTTAAAGTCAGTAAGAAATTTATTACAAAACATTGTTTGAAATTTTTACAAAGATCAATTAAACTGCACGCCAAGCACATCTTGAGCAGAAGAGTCTTCTTTGCTGCATACTTCATCATAAACATTTATCTTCAGATTTATCAATTTGTTCTTGGCCTCATCAACTTTTTCTTGAGTACCAGGAGGCATAAGTTTGGAAATGGCAGCAGAAGGAGTTTGGTTGGGAGCAAGGCGTTTGAACAGCTTGCCGGTCACATCAGCAATAGCATGGGCGCAGGCAGCATCAACATAATCATTGTAGGGATTCCCTACAAGACTGGATCCAAGCACCTTAGCTATCAGACGGCACAACTTTCTTAAGCTCAGCAAAATTGACCTCGCCTTTCTCCGCCCTCCAGAGTAGCTCAGCAGACTTCTCTCTCTCTGCACTCAGCTGTTTTTCCAGCCCACCCACTTTCACCTGCTCAGCATCCTTTTCCCCTTGCAGAACAGCAGCAACATCTTGAGCACTTTTTAACTCAACTTCTTTAGCCTTTATTATTTTCTGCGCATCATTTAAGGCACGCTCAGCATCAGCAGCTCTTTTACGAGCATTTGAACTTTCAGCTATGTCTTTATGAGCAAAGGCAAGAATAGACTCTTGATGTTCCTGCAGTTGCAGCACAGAGTCCAGGTGGTTGGTTAGCAGTACATGAGCTGCCATAGTTGATTCCCTGAGTTGATGAGAACGAAGAGTAGAGAATTGGGGTTTCAGCTCAGGAATAACACAACCCTGTACATCAATAAAATTTTATGAGTTATTTCAAACAGCTCACATCAATAAATTACAAGCATATATATGCAGAGGGTCTTATCGTTCATGAAATGTCCCGTTCTTATTGATTAAAAACGTTCCATATTAATTGATTTCGTTGCGAGGTTTTGACCTCTATATGAGACGTTTTTCAAAGACTGCATTCATTTTAAAACAAACCATAACCTTTATTTCATCAATAAAGGTTTAAAAAGCTTTACGTAGATTATCAAATAATGATAATCTAAAATATCCTGTTTACACACGACCATTACATAATGGTTTACAATACAAATATGTTACAACAAAATAAGTTTCTTGAATGCAGTTTTTACACAATATCATACAAGCATGGACTCCAAATCTCGTCCTTATTTAAGTATGCGACAGAGGAAGCTCTTAATAATCACCTGAGAATAAACATGCTTAAAACGTCAATAAAAATGTTGGTGAGTTATAGGTTTAACCTATATATATCAAATCATAATAATAGACCACAAGATTTCATATTTCAATGCACATCCCATACATAGAGATAAAAATCATTCATATGGTGAACACCTGGTAACCAACATTAACAAGATGCATATATAAGAATATCCCCATCATTCCGGGACACCCTTCGGATATGATATAAATTTCGAAGTACTAAAGCATCCGGTACTTTGGATGGGGTTTGTTAGGCCCAATAGATCTATCTTTAGGATTCGCGTCAATTAGGGTGTCTGTTCCCTAATTCTTAGATTACCAGACTATATAAAAAGGGGCATATTCGATTTCGATAATTCAACCATAGAATGTAGTTTCACGTACTTGTGTCTATTTTGTAAATCATTTATAAAACCTGCATGCATTCTCATCCCAAAAATATTAGATTTTAAAAGTGGGACTATAACTCACTTTCACAGATTTTTACTTCGTCGGGAAGTAAGACTTGGCCACTGGTTGATTCACGAACCTATAACAATATATACATATATATCAAAGTATGTTCAAAATATATTTACAACACTTTTAATATATTATGATGTTTTAAGTTTATTAAGTCAGCTGTCCTCGTTAGTAACCTACAACTAGTTGTCCACAGTTAGATGTACAGAAATAAATCGATAAATATTATCTTGAATCAATCCACGACCCAGTGTATACGTATCTCAGTATTGATCACAACTCAAACTATATATATTTTGGAATCAACCTCAACCCTGTATAGCTAACTCCAACATTCACATATAGAGTGTCTATGGTTGTTCCGAAATATATATAGATGTGTCGACATGATAGGTCGAAACATTGTATACGTGTCTATGGTATCTCAAGATTACATAATATACAATACAAGTTGATTAAGTTATGGTTGGAATAGATTTTTTACCAATTTTCACGTAGCTAAAATGAGAAAAATTATCCAATCTTGTTTTACCCATAACTTCTTCATTTTAAATCCGTTTTGAGTGAATCAAATTGCTATGGTTTCATATTGAACTCTATTTTATGAATCTAAACAGAAAAAGTATAGATTTATAGTCGGAAAAATAAGTGACAAGTCGTTTTTGTAAAGGTAGTCATTTCAGTCGAAAGAACGACGTCTAGATGACCATTTTAGAAAACATACTTCCACTTTGAGTTTAACCATAATTTTTGGATATAGTTTCACGTTCATAATAAAAATCATTTTCTCAGAATAACAACTTTTAAATCAAAGTTTATCATAGTTATTAATTAACTAACCCAAAACAGCCCGCGGTGTTACTACGACGGCGTAAATCCGGTTTTACGGTGTTTTTCGTGTTTCCAGGTTTTAAATCATTAAGTTAGCATATCACATAGATATAGAACATGTGTTTAGTTGATTTTAAAAGTCAAGTTAGAAGGATTAACTTTTGTTTGCGAACAAGTTTAGAATTAACTAAACTATGTTCTAGTGATTACAAGTTTAAACCTTCGAATAAGATAGCTTTATATGTATGAATCGAATGATGTTATGAACATCATTACTACCTTAAGTTCCTTGGATAAACCTACTGGAAAAGAGTAAAATGGATCTAGCTTCAACGGATCCTTGGATGGCTCGAAGTTCTTGAAGCAGAATCATGACACGAAAACAAGTTCAAGTAAGATCATCACTTGAAATAAGATTGTTATAGTTATAGAAATTGAACCAAAGTTTGAATATGATTATTACCTTGTATTAGAATGATAACCTACTGTAAGAAACAAAGATTTCTTGAGGTTGGATGATCACCTTACAAGATTGGAAGTGAGCTAGCAAACTTGAAAGTATTCTTGATTTTATGTAACTAGAACTTGTAAAATATATGAAGAACACTTAGAACTTGAAGATAGAACTTGAGAGAGATCAATTAGATAAAGAAAATTGAAGAATGAAAGTGTTTGTAGGTGTTTTTGGTCGTTGGTGTATGGATTAGATATAAAGGATATGTAATTTTGTTTTCATGTAAATAAGTCATGAATGATTACTCATATTTTTGTAATTTTATGAGATATTTCATGCTAGTTGCCAAATGATGGTTCCCACATGTGTTAGGTGACTCACATGGGCTGCTAAAAGCTGATCATTGGAGTGTATATACCAATAGTACATACATCTAAAAGCTGTGTATTGTACGAGTACGAATACGGGTGCATACGAGTAGAATTGTTGATGAAACTGAACGAGGATGTAATTGTAAGCATTTTTGTTAAGTAGAAGTATTTTGATAAGTGTATTGAAGTCTTTCAAAAGTGTATAAATACATATTAAAACACTACATGTATATACATTTTAACTGAGTCGTTAAGTCATCGTTAGTCGTTACATGTAAGTGTTGTTTTGAAACCTTTAGGTTAACGATCTTGTTAAATGTTGTTAACCCAATGTTTATAATATCAAATGAGATTTTAAATTATTATATTATCATGATATTATCATGTATGAATATCTCTTAATATGATATATATACATTAAATGTCTTTACAACGATAATCGTTACATATATGTCTCGTTTAAAAATCATTAAGTTAGTAGTCTTGTTTTTACATATATAGTTCATTGTTAATATACTTAATGATATGTTTACTTATCATAGTATCATTTTAACTATATATATATCCATATATATGTCATCATATAGTTTTTACAAGTTTTAACGTTCGTGAATCACCGGTCAACTTGGGTGGTCAATTGTCTATATGAAACATATTTCATTTAATCAAGTCTTAACAAGTTTGATTGCTTAACATGTTGGAAACATTTAATCATGTAAATATCAATCTCAATTAATATATATAAACATGGAAAAGTTCGGGTCACTACAGTACCTACCCGTTAAATAAATTTCGTCCCGAAATTTTAAGCTGTTGAAGGTGTTGACGAATCTTCTGGAAATAGATGGGGGTATTTCTTCTTCATCTGATCTTCACGCTCCCAGGTGAACTCGGGTCCTCTACGAGCATTCCATCGAACCTTAACAATTGGTATCTTGTTTTGCTTAAGTCTTTTAACCTCACGATCCATTATTTCGACGGGTTCTTCGATGAATTGAAGTTTTTCGTTGATTTGGATTTCATCTAACGGAATAGTGAGATCTTCTTTAGCAAAACATTTCTTCAAATTCGAGACGTGGAAAGTGTTATGTACAGCCGCGAGTTGTTGAGGTAACTCAAGCCGGTAAGCTACTGGTCCGACACGATCAATAATCTTGAATGGTCCAATATACCTTGGATTTAATTTCCCTCGTTTACCAAACCGAACAACGCCTTTCCAAGGTGCAACTTTAAGCATGACCATCTCTCCAATTTCAAATTCTATATCTATAACGACCCTCATTTTTCCATTCTATATTTTTCCAATATTAAAAGCCCAAACAATATAATTAAAACTTAATGATTAAACTTTAATCAACAATTGTTAAGTGTTAAGAGTTAGAAAACATATTAATTAACTTTGTACAAAAATTGACAAGTTAATAAAAGATGAAAATAATAAACTTTTATTCGACACTCACTGCTAATTAAAATTTATGCATTTCAATAATATTATTTATAACTATTAATGTATAAGTAATAAATAAAAAGTGACATTTATATAAATAATAAAATAATTGGGAACTAAATAAAAATAAATACAAGTCATGAATTAGTAAAAAGAAAATAATACTTATCATGTAGTAAATGTAAAAATAATAATAAACATAATAATAATAATAATAGTAATAATAATGAGACTAAAGAATCTTAAAAAATTACATCCTTATGTTGACTAAAAATAAAGTATAAACTAGTACATCCTTATGTTGACTAATTATAAACTAGTACCACCTTTTGTTGACTAAAAATTATAAAACAAAATAAAATCATTAATTAGAACATCCTTATGTTGACTAACACTCTAATACTTACACTATATAAACACCTAGTTTCTCATTCACAAATCACACCAAAATCCTCTCTCAAAAACAATCTCTCCCTCTCCCTCTCTTGTGGTATTCGGATCTTTAAGCTTGTTCTTCGTGTTCTTCAAGAATCTTCAAGGAGTTCTTCAAGATTTTTAAGGCTTTGATCTTCCATCTTCATCGTGTTCATCTTTTCTTTGTTAATTATCTTGAATCTTCAAAGGTATAACATAAACCCTAAACTATTTACATAAACTTTAATCTTTGTTAATTCATATTCATATTATAAACTTGTTATTCATAAGTATATACATAAACACTCCTAGATTTATATATACATATATACATGTAAAAAAAAAAATATTTTTATGTATATATACGAATTATATATACATATACATATTAAAACCTTAAACCCTAATACTACTTATACTAGTACTTATCATGTATACACTATTACTATTACTAGCACCTATAACCTACTACTTATATTGTAGCACAAAAACATTTTGGGATATGTATTAGAGATGTATAGATCTTCGAACTTTCTTGACGAATGGTTTCTACGAGATTCTAGGCAGAGGGTTTGGATTTTCGATTTAAAGGGTCCTATGGCTCAAGCCCCTAGATCTAAATTAGCCATTCGAAGGGAAAGGGGTGATTGGAAGCTTATCTAATACGGCAAGTATCCTAAAATGAAAAACACTCATAAAAGTAGAAACTCTCTAGTCATAGAAACTTAGTAAAATAAGAAACTTTCTAAAAATGGAAACTTTATAAAAATAGTAACTTACTAGGAATAGAAACTTAGTAAAACAAACTATACTTAAACACATACTTAAACTTAAAAATGGGCAAAACACTTAACTACTCTTAAATATCATTAGGTTGACTTTCCTGCTCACTCGTTCAACTCTTTATTCCGAGAAATAACTCTCTCTCTACTTACTAAGGTGACTTTCATAGCCCCACTCTTATTGCTATAGCACTTTTTATACTTACTAGGGTGAGACACATGCTGCTTTTATACTTTAAACAACTTAGACACAAGTACGAACCTAAACTGTACTATGACTAGCTTATGCTACTAAGACTCCACAGTGATATTTTTTAATTGCTTTCAGGATAAGGCATTCTTAATTATTGGGGGTAGGCCTATCGGGAGTAACGTCCCCGATACATTTGACAGTGATGTCTTTGTATTACTTAATAATGATTTAAACATGGTGATAAGGTACTGCCAACTTATCATCGGGGCAACAAAACAAACGTTTAGTCTAAAATATCACGAATCAGTACTACTTTTGGATCTGCGAGATCTACTTTTTGATCCTGCGGGAGATCAACTTTACAACTAAATCTTGTGGTCTAAAAACAACGATAACTACTTTTGTTAAACCTATGAACTTCACTCAACCTTTTTGGTTGACACTTTAGCATGTTTTGTCTCAGGTGCTGTTTGATTCAAGCTTTCTTATCTACTACTTATGTGATGCTACTTGGACTTAAGATCAAGAGATATCGCATTTATTACTTCTGCATATGAACAATTACTTTATCGTTATTTCCATTATTGTAACGACATTTCATTTTCCGCTGCGTACTCAATAAAGTTAAATTTTCTCATTTAGTATTGTTCTCGTATTATAATATGTTGGTTTATTTGATATTAGTAACGTTTCTTCCAGACCCTATTGGGAGGACGTTACAGATTGGTATCAGAGCATAACCAGGCTGTTATAGAGAACCAGGATTGCATTTTTATGTGTGCCTTACTTGCTAGCTAGGGTGCCTTAGCAATCTAGGAAACTATAACCTTTCCTGCCTTACACTTAAAGCACTTAGGATTGCCTTATAATCTTAACAATCATGCTTTACCAAACTTGACTTAAAGATTCTAATCAAAGTCTCTTTCCTAATGTAGGACTACAACTTTCCTTGACCATAGTGCCTTTAATTGTTGCCTTTAACTGTTAAATGCTACACTATACTTTAGAAACTTTACTTATCTTAGAATGCTGAGCTAATCTAAGAACTCTGCTCACTTTCCTGAGTACTATCCAATTACACCACCGCATCTAAATGCGATATAATGATTTCAGAAATTCTTGACATTCATAAGTCATCTATCATGGTTATGTGTATTACATATGTATTACATGAAATATTATCCATGATTTTGAAATTCTTATAATTGTTACTACTCACACTCAAACGTATATAACTCTCTGTTATATCACGTACCTATATGTCTTATGCCTTTATGCATCGGTTTGCGAATTGAAAAAAATGTCATTGGGTTATCACAGTATACGAATTGAAAGTCTTTAATCAAAAGATTATTAGATTATATACTTATCACTTTATGATCTCGACACGTCATACTGCCATTATTAAAGTAAAGACACATCATATCTTATTATATCTTATTGTATCTATCCTAATAGATTTTGTCTAACACTTTTCCTAAATTCCCTACATAAATTACGGAAATCTTTTTGCTATATACACTTATTCGAGGAGACGAATATATCATCCAGTATTCAAAACTAATCTCATATCAAAAACCCTAATTCCAAACACATAATATGAATTCCTCGAACTCTTTGAGCTCCAATGGCAGCGTAACCGGAATGAACCAACCAATCAGCCATCATCTATTTTGGATGAATTGGGGATGGGTTCGTAGTAAACTTAATCAATGGAGACAAGAAGAAGGTGATCCCTTCCACCAACCGAATTCACCTCTTGGTGAAGAACCTGAAGCACTTACTGGCGAACCCGTTCGGAACACTATTTTCACCCTCATTTCCAGGATATCCAGTCACGAATATATAATATCTAAAATTTTAGATCTTATTCATCCACTTGTCCGAACCGCCAATCATCCCGGAATAATAGAAGAAGTCAACGAGCTTCGCGCTCGAGTAGTGGCTCTGGAGAATATGGTGCGAAACCTACGAACACCAGCAGCAGCACCAGCAGCATAACCAGTACCACCAGTACCATCGGCATCACCACCAACATCACCACCAACATCACCAGCTTCACCAACGACAACATCCGCATTCCATGCCTTAACATCACACTCATTACCTCAAACATCAACATCATACGCCCCATAGATACCAAGGAATATTAGTAATAATGAGTTAAGATGTATTGACTCATTCTTCCTGAAGAATTACATATGTATACTTTATATATATGGATTGGAACAATAATAAATCTTTTCGTACTAAGCTATTACGTGTGAATCTTAACTAGTATGTACTACATGGTTAATTCATATCACAATATGCTATGATGTACATCTTTTGTTAATAACTTAACAATCGTTAATCGTTGCTTCAATACAATAAACTCCATTTCGTAATAAACCAAGTGTATTACTCAAATACATGATTGATTGTATACTTTAATTTTCGATGTACTCGAAACTTTCTAGAAAATATCATTAGTGCCTTATGAATTTCACAAGAATTCCAAGAGCACCAACATCATATACCAAAGTATATCAATAACAAGGAACGATGAAGTATTAATTCATAACTTCATTAGCGAAATATTTCACGACAATTATGAAATCTCTAAGGTTTTGGAGATTATTTATTCTCTTTTCAACAGCAAATCAAATGAGTTTAATATTATATTAGCTCATTAAAACCATGATTACATATGAAGAATACATATATGAACATATATCTTCTCTTTTGTACAAACTGTTAATTGTAAAAAATATTTTAACGGGTAGGTAAAACCCGAGAGATATTCATATCTCATATAAATATGTTACATTGTACATTCTTCCATTCTAATTCAGCAGTTGTTAACTATACTACTTACATTCACATGATATATGTATATGTTCACCAAAGAAAAACCATTTTCATACAAATCCAGTTACATACTCTGATTTTGACATATCGTAACTTAAGTAAAGCTTTAGCAAGTGTTATCTTCCTAAAGATCACTACATTCATGAATTATATTCATTCGTATTCTGTGATGAATTATCAAATCAAACCACCGAACTTACCATTCCTTACTTTTGAAAATCACAACATTTCTTCGTCAACCGTTAGATCCATTGATGGATGCATCTTACGCTTAAACACTTCAAATTCAAAATTCTTGAAAACATCCTTTGAATCTTGACGATCGCAATCAGCGTTTAATCATCTAAAAATGAAATTTCTTGAAACCATCTCGGATTGATAACCGATGATTCAAATATGGCTGCATTAAATGCAGAGGAAACAGAAAAATTGTAGATGGTCTTAAGGGCCAACAGTTTGATAATAAAGAATGGTACGTTGGAAAAGCTCAAAAGAAAATTTTGAACTGAAAAACGGATTGAGCTAACCATGGAGGAGACCAAGGACAAACACAAGGGCCAAACCCTATATTCAAAGAATCCAGGTAATTCTGGATCCGGTGAAATCTTTAGAGAATATCTTGCTCCGAAGTCATGTTAAAAGCTTGCGGAAAATTTTTCTTCATCAACTTTCAAACTTAGAAATTCCAAAATATCATCATAAATATCCTCTATATTTCGGAAGATATCTTCATAACGATTCATGTCCGCAATTAAGTATCTCTTTGCGATATCTTTATAAAGGAAACTGTTTTAGTTTCTATATTCTATAAAATTCGAGTTTAAATTATAAATGCTTTGAAGAAGTGTTGGGAATTGAAGCATGAGTTAGTATAATATAATGACGTCAGACCAACGTGATTATATTACAGTTAGTCATGCTAAGTTTTTAATGGAAGATGATGATTCATAGATTTTATAATCATCATTTTCTATGTTACACGACTCTTACATTCTATTTAACCTCTAAACATATCAAGAAAATATTTTTCTTGATGATTCGGTCTTTTCCGGATATTCTGGTAATATGACAAATCAAATCGTGCTATTACCTTTCCTTTCTACTTTATATATTATGATCATTCGAAACTTCATACCTATGAATTCTGGACCATTACTCGCTTGACTTGAAGTCGGGAAGAAGAAACAAAAGCATAAAGCTCCAACATATAAGGGAAAATATAAAGCCCGATAACGACTCCGAAATTACAAACCGTGTATATCAATGCGTATAGCAATATAAAGACACGGGATAATTAAAAACACTATAACCCCAAGAGCATAGTAGAAGTAAACAGATTCCTCTGGCGGTAAAAGAAAAAGAAGAATGACTGCATAGATGGTCAATATAATAACCAGGATCAGAACTGGATTAAGCATTTTCTTAATCTTTTGGAAGTTTGAATTGAGAAAGAAAGTATAGAAGTGGTGAAGATAATGAAACGAAAGAAGTTAATTTATAGCAAAATTCCAAACACATCAATCGAGGCAAATCACCGCATTTAATCAAACAAATCTCAAAATTTCGTAAATACCGGAGAATCAAATCTTATAGATTACGAAAATTTCCTTTAATTCCTTGAATTCCGGAAATCAATCGTGACTACGTCAAAAGTTAAGGCGAACATTTAATTTTCTCATTTCACTCTTTTATGATAGCTTCATTTATACTCTTCCTATAAACGAATCGTTTTATCCATATTATTCAATAGTGATAAAACTTTATTTTTCAACTTATATTCATCATTAAAATATTCTTGTTGTAAACAATGAAGATCTCTATCAAATTTCATGACTGTGATTTTCACGAACTCCTCTTTGTTTGTCTGTCCTAATATTGTGGCATAAAATGCTCAAGGTTTTAAATGAGCTCAATACTATTCATAACACATTTCATGTATCCAATTTACTGAAATGACTTGTATAACATCATCATTTTGAATGATCTTCGCATTAATGATAAAATGCACTTCGTTGAATAACCTATAGAAATCATGGAAGGAGAGGTCAAACAAACGCGTAAAAGCAATATACCTATCGTTAAAGTCCGTTGGAATTCGCGTAGGGGCCCCGAATATACCTGGGAACGCAAAGACCATATGAAACGGAAATATCCCCATCTCTTCTCAACTGCTGATGCAAACGAGGAAACTACCTAAAAACTTCGGGACGAAGTTTTCAATAACGGGGAGGTACTATAACGACCCTCATTTTTCCATTCTATATTTTTCCAATATTAAAAGCCCAAAAATATAATTAAAACTTAATGATTAAACTTTAATCAACAATTGTTAAGTGTTAAGAGTTAGAAAACATATTAATTAACTTTGTACAAAAATTGACAAGTTAATAAAAGATGAAAATAATAAACTTTTATTCGACACTCACTGCTAATTAAAATTTATGCATTTCAATAATATTATTTATAACTATTAATCTATAAGTAATAAATAAAAAGTGACATTTATATAAATAATAAAACAATTGGGAACTAAATAAAAATAAATACAAGTCATGAATTAGTAAAAAGAAAATAATACTTATCATGTAGTAAATGTAAAAATAATAATAAACATAATAATAATAATAATAGTAATAATAATGAGACTAAAGAATCTTAAAAAATTACATCCTTATGTTGACTAAAAATAAAGTATAAACTAGTACATCCTTATGTTGACTAATTATAAACTAGTACCACCTTTTGTTGACTAAAAATTATAAAACAAAATAAAATCATTAATTAGAACATCCTTATGTCGACTAACACTCTAATACTTACACTATATAAACACCTAGTTTCTCATTCACAAATCACACCAAAATCCTCTCTCAAAAACAATCTCTCCCTCTCCCTCTCCCTCTCTTGTGGTATTCGGATCTTTAAGCTTGTTCTTCGTGTTCTTCAAGAATCTTCAAGGAGTTCTTCAAGATTTTTAAGGCTTTGATCTTCCATCTTCATCGTGTTCATCTTTTCTTTGTTAATTATCTTGAATCTTCAAAGGTATAACATAAACCCTAAACTATTTACATAAACTTTAATCTTTGTTAATTCATATTCATATTATAAACTTGTTATTCATAAGTATATACATAAACACTCCTAGATTTATATATACATATATACATGTAAAAAAAAAAATATTTTTATGTATATATACGAATTATATATACATATACATATTAAAACCTTAAACCCTAATACTACTTATACTAGTACTTATCATGTATACACTATTACTATTACTAGCACCTATAACCTACTACTTATATTGTAGCACAAAAACATTTTGGGATATGTATTAGAGATGTATAGATCTCCGAACTTTCTTGACGAATGGTTTCTACGAGATTCTAGGCAGAGGGTTTGGATTTTCGATTTAAAGGGTCCTATGGCTCAAGCCCCTAGATCTAAATTAGCCATTCGAAGGGAAAGGGGTGATTGGAAGCTTATCTAATACGGCAAGTATCCTAAAATGAAAAACACTCATAAAAGTAGAAACTCTCTAGTCATAGAAACTTAGTAAAATAAGAAACTTTCTAAAAATGGAAACTTTATAAAAATAGTAACTTACTAGGAATAGAAACTTAGTAAAACAAACTATACTTAAACACATACTTAAACTTAAACATGGGCAAAACACTTAACTACTCTTAAATATCAATAGGTTGACTTTCCTGCTCACTCGTTCAACTCTTTATTCCGAGAAATAACTCTCTCTCTACTTACTAAGGTGACATTCATAGCCCCACTCTTATTGCTATAGCACTTTTTATACTTACTGGGGTGAGACACATGCTGCTTTTATACTTTAAACAACTTAGACACAAGTACGAACCTAAACTGTACTATGACTAGCTTATGCTACTAAGACTCCACAGTGATATTTTTTAATTGCTTTCAGGATAAGGCATTCTTAATTATTGGGGGTAGGCCTATCGGGAGTAACGTCCCCGATACATTTGACAGTGATGTCTTTGTATTACTTAATAATGATTTAAACATGGTGATAAGGTACTGCCAACTTATCATCGGGGCAACAAAACAAACGTTTAGTCTAAAATATCACGAATCAGTACTACTTTTGGATCTGCGAGATCTACTTTTTGATCCTGCGGGAGATCAACTTTACAACTAAATCTTGTGGTCTAAAAACAACGATAACTACTTTTGTTAAACCTATGAACTTCACTCAACCTTTTTGGTTGACACTTTAGCATGTTTTGTCTCAGGTGCTGTTTGATTCAAGCTTTCTTATCTACTACTTATGTGATGCTACTTGGACTTAGGATCAAGAGATATCGCATTTATTACTTCTGCATATGAACAATTACTTTATCGTTATTTCCATTATTGTAACGACATTTCATTTTCCGCTGCGTACTCAATAAAGTTAAATTTTCTCATTTAGTATTGTTCTCGTATTATAATATGTTGGTTTATTTGATATTAGTAACGTTTCTTCCAGACCCTATTGGGAGGACGTTACAATATCTTTTCTTTTAATGTTAGCGTAGCTCTTTTGTCGACTTTGGGCGGTTTTCAACCGTTGTTGAATTTGGATGATCTTCTCGGTAGTTTCTTGTATAATCTCCGGACCCGTAATCTGTCTATCCCCCACTTCACTCCAACAAATCGGAGACCTGCACTTTCTACCATAAAGTGCTTCAAACGGTGCCATCTCAATGCTTGCATGGTAGCTGCTGTTGTAGGAAAATTCTGCTAACTGTAGATGTCGATCCCAACTATTTCCGAAATCAATAACACATGCTCGTAGCATGTCTTCAAGCGTTTGTATCGTCCTTTCGCTCTGCCCATCAGTTTGTGGATGATAGGCAGTACTCATGTCTAGACGAGTTCCTAATGCTTGGTGTAATGTCTGCCAGAATCTTGAAATAAATCTGCCATCCCTATCAGAGATAATAGAGATTGGTATTCCATGTCTGGAGACGACTTCCTTCAAATACAGTCGTGCTAACTTCTCCATCTTGTCATCTTCTCTTATTGGCAGGAAGTGTGCTGATTTGGTGAGACGATCAACTATTACCCAAATAGTATCAAAACCACTTGCAGTCCTTGGAAATTTAGTGATGAAATCCATGGTAATGTTTTCCCATTTCCATTCCGGGATTTCGGGTTGTTGAAGTAGACCTGATGGTTTCTGATGCTCAGCTTTGACCTTAGAACACGTCAAACATTCTCCTACGTATTTAGCAACATCGGATTTCATACCCGGCCACCAAAAATGTTTCTTGAGATCCTTGTACATCTTCCCCGTTCCAGGATGTATTGAGTATCTGGTTTTATGAGCTTCACTAAGTACCATTTCTCTCATATCTCCAAATTTTGGTACCCAAATCCTTTCAGCCCTATACCGGGTTCCGTCTTCCTGAATATTAAGATGCTTCTCCGATCCTTTGGGTATTTCATCCTTTAAATTTCCCTCTTTTAAAACTCCTTGTTCCTTTATTTGAGTAGTAAGGTTATTATGAATCATTATATTCATAGATTTTACTCGAATGGGTTCTCTGTCCTTCCTGCTCAAGGCATCGGCTACCACATTTGTCTTCCCCGGGTGGTAACGAATCTCAAAGTCGTAATCATTCAACAATTCAATCCACCTACGCTGCCTCATATTCAGTTGTTTCTGATTAAATATGTGTTGAAGACTTTTGTGGTCGGTATATATAATACTTTTGACCCCATATAAGTAGTGCCTCCAAGTCTTTAATGCAAAAACAAACGCTCCTAATTCCAAATCATGCGTCGTATAATTTTGTTCGTGAATCTTCAATTGTCTAGACGCATAAGCAATCACCTTCGTTCGTTGCATTAATACAAAACCGAGACCTTGCTTTAATGCTTCACAATAAATCACAAAATCATCATTCCCTTCAGGCAATAACAATATAGGTACCGTAGTTAGCTTTTTCTTCAATAACTGAAACGCTTTCTCTTGTTCATCATTCCATTCAAATTTCTTCCCTTTATGCGTTAATGCAGTCAAGGGTTTTGCTATTCTGGAAAAATCTTGGATGAACCTTCTGTAGTAACCAGCTAGTCCTAAAAACTGGCGTATGTGTTTCGGAGTTTTCGGGGTTTCCCACTTTTCAACAGTTTCTATCTTTGCCGGATCCACCTTAATACCTTCTTTGTTCACTATGTGACTGAGGAATTGAACTTCTTCCAACCAAAATGCACACTTTGAAAACTTAGCGTACAATTCTTCCTTCCTCAATACTTCTAACACCTTTCTCAAATGTTCACCGTGTTCTTGGTCATTCTTTGAGTAAATAAGTATTTCATCAATGAAAACAATGACAAACTTGTCAAGGTATGGTCCACACACTCGGTTCATAAGGTCCATGAACACAGCTGGTGCATTAGTTAAACCAAACGGCATGACCATAAATTCGTAACGACCGTAACGCGTTCTGAAAGCAGTCTTTGGAATATCATCTTCTTTCACCCACATTTGATGATACCCAGAACGTAAGTCAATCTTTGAATAAACAGACGAGCCTTGTAGTTGATCAAATAAGTCGTCGATTCTCGGTAGTGGGTAGAGGTTCTTGATGGTAAGTTTGTTCAACTCTCGGTAGTCGATACACAACCTGAATGTACCATCTTTCTTCTTGACAAACAAAACAGGAGCTCCCCACGGTGATGTGCTTGGTCGAATGAAACCACGCTCTAAAAGTTCTTGTAATTGGCTTTGCAGTTCTTTCATCTCGCTAGGTGCGAGTCTGTAAGGAGCACGAGCTATTGGTGCAGCTCCTGGTACAAGATCTATTTGAAATTCAACGGATCGATGTGGGGGTAATCCCGGTAATTCTTTCGGAAATACATCGGGAAATTCTTTTGCAATGGGAACATCATTGATGCTCTTTTCTTCAGTTTGTACTTTCTCGACGTGTGCTAGAACAGTATAGCAACCTTTTCTTATTAGTTTTTGTGCCTTCAAATTACTAATAAGATGTAGCTTCGTGTTGCCCTTTTCTCCGTACACCATTAAGGGTTTTCCTTTTTCTCGTATAATGCGAATTGCATTTTTGTAACAGACGATCTCTGCTTTCACTTCTTTCAACCAGTCCATACCGATTATCACATCAAAACTCCCTAACTCTACTGGTATCAAATCAATCTTAAATGTTTCGCTAACCAGTTTAATTTCTCGATTCCGACATATATTATCTGCTGAAATTAATTTACCATTTGCTAATTCGAGTAAAAATTTACTATCCAAAGGCGTCAATGGACAACTTAATTTAGCACAAAAATCTCTACTCATATAGCTTCTATCCGCACCCGAATCAAATAAAACGTAAGCAGATTTATTGTTAATAAGAAACGTACCCGTAACAAGCTCCGGGTCTTCCTGTGCCTCTGCCGCATTAATATTGAAAACTCTTCCGCGGCCTTGTCCATTCGTGTTCTCCTGGTTCGGGCAATTTCTAATAATGTGGCCCGGTTTTCCACATTTATAACAAACTACATTGGCATAACTTGCTCTGACACTACTTGCTCCACCATTACTCGTTCCGACACCATTTGTTCCTTTCGTTTTATTAACCCCTGGTCCATAGACCTCACACTTCGCTGCGCTATGACCATTTCTTTTACACTTGCTGCAAAATTTGGTGCAGAACCCCGAGTGATACTTTTCACACCTTTGGCATAGCTGCTTCTGATTGTTGTTGTTGTGGTTATTATTGTTGTTGGGATGATTGTTGTAGTTGCTGCTGTTGTTGTTGTTGTTGTTGTTATTGTTGTTGTTGTTGTTGTTGTTGTTGGGCCGTTTGTTGTAGTTGTGATTGAAGTTGCGATTGTTGGGATAATTGTTGCGATTATTGTTGTAATTGCTGTTGTTGTTGTATTGGTGATTCTTATCACCGTTTTCCTCCCACTTTCTTTTGACTTGCTTCACATTGGCCTCTTCAGCAGTATGTTCTTTAATTCTTTCTTCAATCTGGTTCACTAGTTTGTGAGCCATTCTACATGCCTGTTGTATGGAGGCGGGCTCGTGTGAACTTATATCTTCTTGGATTCTTTCCTGTAATCCTTTCACAAACGCGCCGATCTTCTCTTCCTCATCTTCGAATGCTCCCGGACACAATAGGCACAATTCTGTGAATCGTCTTTCGTACGTGGTAATATCAAATCCTTGGGTTCGTAACCCTCTAAGTTCTGTCTTGAGCTTATTGACCTCGGTTCTGGGACGGTACTTCTCGTTCATCAAGTACTTGAATGCTGACCACGGTAGTGCGTACGCATCGTCTTGTCCCACTTGCTCTAGATAGGTATTCCACCATGTTAACGCAGAACCTGTGAAGGTATGCGTAGCGTACTTCACTTTGTCCTCTTCAGTACACTTACTTATGGCAAACACCGATTCGACCTTCTCGGTCCACCGTTTCAATCCGATCGGTCCTTCAATTCCATCAAATTCCAAAGGTTTGCAGGCAGTGAATTCTTTGTAGGTGCATCCTACACGATTTCCTGTACTGCTAGATCCAAGGTTATTGTTGGTATGTAGCGCAGCCTATACTGCGGCTATGTTTGAAGCTAGAAAAGTACGGAATTCCTCTTCATTCATATTCACAGTGTGTCGAGTAGTCGGTGCCATTTCCTTCAAAATAGTCAAATGGAACAAGTTAATCATACAGAATATTAAGAGTAGTTAATAGTATTTCGTAGCATAATATGAACTCATTTATAAAAGCTTTTTCTTCATATTAGCGTTTTATAAGTTTAAATTCGGGTAGTACCTACCCGTTAAGTTCATACTTCGTAGCTAACATACAATTCAACTACTACAATTCTATATGAAAAACTGATTATAATAATATTTCGCGTTCAAACTTTTACACAATATTTTACAAACTTACAATACCGCTTATTTTACATATAGAATGAAATATAGCACACAATAAATTAGATACAAGATGGTTGTGAAGATAATTCTAGCTAGTACACAAGTCGTTCAGCAAAGGCAATAAAGACACGTAATTCATACGTCCAGAAACAAGTCATGCATTCTGGTTTTACTAGGATTACTTCCCATCCTTGGTCTTGTGGAACATAACCGTTATGGCCATTGATAAGACAGCGTGTTGTAACGTCGTCAAAGGGACGAGGGTTACGTAATGTCCAACAGTCCCGTAACAATCTAAAAACCTCATTTCTTACCCCAATTACCGACTCCGTCACTTGTGGAAACGTTTTGTTTAATAGTTGTAGCCCGATGTTCTTGTTCTCACTTTGGTGAGAAGCGAACATTACTAATCCGTAAGCATAACATGCTTCTTTATGTTGCATGTTAGCCGCTTTTTCTAAATCACGAAGTCCAATATTCGGATATATTGAGTCAAAATAATTTCTTAACCCATTGCGTAAAATAGCATTTGGGTTCCCCGCAATATATGCGTCAAAGTAAACACATCGTAACTTATGGATTTCCCAATGTGATATCCCCCATCTTTCGAACGAAAGCCTTTTATAAACCAAGGCATTCTTGGAACGTTCTTCGAATGTCTTACAAACTGATCTCACCTTAAATAGTTGAGCCGAAGAATTCTGACCGACTCTAGACAAGATTTCATCAATCATGTCTCCGGGTAGGTCTCTTAAAATATTGGGTTGTCTATCCATTTTGTGTTTTTATACTGTAAAATAGACAAGAGTTAGATTCATAAAAAAAATACTTATTAATACAAGCAATTTTTACATATATCATAAAGCATAAGCACACTATATTACATATATTACACCACACGAATACAACTATCTTATTCCGACTCGCTTGTTTCTTCTTCTTCGGTTTTGGTTCATTTTGCGAAGTTTCTAGGGATATATGATGTTCCCCTAATACGAGCCGTAATTTTCCACATTGGTTTAGAAAAACCTGGTGGTTTAGAGGTTCCCGGGTCATTGTTACAACTTAAGGACTTCGGGGGTTGACGATACATATAAAGTTCATCGGGGTTAGAATTAGATTTCTCTATTTTTATGCCCTTTCCCTTATTATTTTCTTTTGCCTTTTTAAATTCAGTTGGGGTAATTTCTATAACATCCTCGGAATTCTCGTCGGAATCCGATTCATCGGAGAATTGGTAATCCTCCCAATATTTTGCTTCCTTGGCGGAAACACCATTGACCATAATTAACCTTGGTCGGTTGGTTGAGGATTTTCTTTTACTTAACCGTTTTATTATTTCCCCCACCGGTTCCAATTCTTCTTCCGGTTCCGATTCTTCTTCCGGTTCCGACTCTTCTTCCGGTTCCTCTTCGGGAACTTGTGAATCAGTCCACGAATCATTCCAATTTACATTTGACTCTTCATTATTATTAGGTGAGTCAATGGGACTTGTTCTAGAGGTAGACATCTATCACATAATATCAAACGCGTTAAGAGATTAATATATCACATAATATTCACATGTTAAAAATATATAGTTTCCAACAAAATTTGTTAAGCAATCATTTTTCAAGTAAACACGGTCGAAGTCCAGACTCACTAATGCATCCTAACAAACTCGATAAGACACACTAATGCAAAATTCTGGTTCTCTAAGACCAATGCTCGGATACCAACTGAAATGTCCCGTTCTTATTGATTAAAAACGTTCCATATTAATTGATTTCGTTGCGAGGTTTTGACCTCTATATGAGACGTTTTTCAAAGACTGCATTCATTTTAAAACAAACCATAACCTTTATTTCATCAATAAAGGTTTAAAAAGCTTTACGTAGATTATCAAATAATGATAATTTAAAATATCCTGTTTACACACGACCATTACATAATGGTTTACAATACAAATATGTTACAACAAAATAAGTTTCTTGAATGCAGTTTTTACACAATATCATACAAGCATGGACTCCAAATCTCGTCCTTATTTAAGTATGCGACAGAGGAAGCTCTTAATAATCACCTGAGAATAAACATGCTTAAAACGTCAATAAAAATGTTGGTGAGTTATAGGTTTAACCTATATATATCAAATCATAATAATAGACCACAAGATTTCATATTTCAATGCACATCCCATACATAGAGATAAAAATCATTCATATGGTGAACACCTGGTAACCAACATTAACAAGATGCATATATAAGAATATCCCCATCATTCCGGGACACCCTTCGAATATGATATAAATTTCGAAGTACTAAAGCATCCGGTACTTTGGATGGGGTTTGTTAGGCCCAATAGATCTATCTTTAGGATTCGCGTCAATTAGGGTGTCTGTTCCCTAATTCTTAGATTACCAGACTATATAAAAAGGGGCATATTCGATTTCGATAATTCAACCATAGAATGTAGTTTCACGTACTTGTGTCTATTTTGTAAATCATTTATAAAACCTGCATGTATTCTCATCCCAAAAATATTAGATTTTAAAAGTGGGACTATAACTCACTTTCACAGATTTTTACTTCGTCGGGAAGTAAGACTTGGCCACTGGTTGATTCACGAACCTATAACAATATATACATATATATCAAAGTATGTTCAAAATATATTTACAACACTTTTAATATATTATGATGTTTTAAGTTTATTAAGTCAGCTGTCCTCGTTAGTAACCTACAACTAGTTGTCCACAGTTAGATGTACAGAAATAAATCGATAAATATTATCTTGAATCAATCCACGACCCAGTGTATACGTATCTCAGTATTGATCACAACTCAAACTATATATATTTTGGAATCAACCTCAACCCTGTATAGCTAACTCCAACATTCACATATAGAGTGTCTATGGTTGTTCCGAAATATATATAGATGTGTCGACATGATAGGTCGAAACATTGTATACGTGTCTATGGTATCTCAAGATTACATAATATACAATACAAGTTGATTAAGTTATGGTTGGAATAGATTTGTTACCAATTTTCACGTAGCTAAAATGAGAAAAATTATCCAATCTTGTTTTACCCATAACTTCTTCATTTTAAATCCGTTTTGAGTGAATCAAATTGCTATGGTTTCATATTGAACTCTATTTTATGAATCTAAACAGAAAAAGTATAGATTTATAGTCGGAAAAATAAGTTACAAGTCGTTTTTTTAAAGGTAGTCATTTCAGTCGAAAGAACGACGTCTAGATGACCATTTTAGAAAACATACTTCCACTTTGAGTTTAACCATAATTTTTGGATATAGTTTCATGTTCATAATAAAAATCATTTTCTCAGAATAACAACTTTTAAATCAAAGTTTATCATAGTTATTAATTAACTAACCCAAAACAGCCCGCGGTGTTACTACGACGGCGTAAATCCGGTTTTACGGTGTTTTTCGTGTTTCCAGGTTTTAAATCATTAAGTTAGCATATCATATAGATATAGAACATGTTTTTAGTTGATTTTAAAAGTCAAGTTAGAAGGATTAACTTTTGTTTGCGAACAAGTTTAGAATTAACTAAACTATGTTCTAGTGATTACAAGTTTAAACCTTCGAATAAGATAGCTTTATATGTATGAAACGAATGATGTTATGAACATCATTACTACCTTAAGTTCCTTGGATAAACCTACTGGAAAAGAGAAAAATGGATCTAGCTTCAACGGATCCTTGGATGGCTCGAAGTTCTTGAAGCAGAATCATGACACGAAAACAAGTTCAAGTAAGATCATCACTTGAAATAAGATTGTTATAGTTATAGAAATTGAACCAAAGTTTGAATATGATTATTACCTTGTACTAGAATGATAACCTACTGTAAGAAACAAAGATTTCTTGAGGTTGGATGATCACCTTACAAGATTGGAAGTGAGCTAGCAAACTTGAAAGTATTCTTGATTTTATGTAACTAGAACTTGTAAAATATATGAAGAACACTTAGAACTTGAAGATAGAACTTGAGAGAGATCAATTAGATAAAGAAAATTGAAGAATGAAAGTGTTTGTAGGTGTTTTTGGTCGTTGGTGTATGGATTAGATATAAAGGATATGTAATTTTGTTTTCATGTAAATAAGTCATGAATGATTACTCATATTTTTGTAATTTTATGAGATATTTCATGCTAGTTGCCAAATGATGGTTCCCACATGTGTTAGGTGACTCACATGGGCTGCTAAAAGCTGATCATTGGAGTGTATATACCAATAGTACATACATCTAAAAGCTGTGTATTGTACGAGTACGAATACGGGTGCATACGAGTAGAATTGTTGATGAAACTGAACGAGGATGTAATTGTAAGCATTTTTGTTAAGTAGAAGTATTTTGATAAGTGTATTGAAGTCTTTCAAAAGTGTATAAATACATATTAAAACACTACATGTATATACATTTTAACTGAGTCGTTAAGTCATCGTTAGTCGTTACATGTAAGTGTTGTTTTGAAACCTTTAGGTTAACGATCTTGTTAAATGTTGTTAACCCAATGTTTATAATATCAAATGAGATTTTAAATTATTATATTATCATGATATTATCATGTATGAATATCTCTTAATATGATATATATACATTAAATATCTTTACAACGATAATCGTTACATATATGTCTCGTTTAAAAATCATTAAGTTAGTAGTCTTGTTTTTACATATGTAGTTCATTGTTAATATACTTAATGATATGTTTACTTATCATAGTATCATGTTAACTATATATATATCCATATATATGTCATCATATAGTTTTTACAAGTTTTAACGTTCGTGAATCACCGGTCAACTTAGGTGGTCAATTGTCTATATGAAACATATTTCATTTAATCAAGTCTTAACAAGTTTGATTGCTTAACATGTTGGAAACATTTAATCATGTAAATATCAATCTCAATTAATATATATAAACATGGAAAAGTTCGGGTCACTACAGTTCATACCTGAATAAGAGTTGCAAATTCTTTATCTTTAGTGGCGGGGTTTGCAATGATGGCTTGCAAAGCCCTCACATGAGCAGGAAGAGTTGGCTCTTGAACATTGGAGGAGGTGACAGCAGGATTAGTGATATTAGGAAGAGGAGAATCATAAGCAGAGTTGCCTTCAGGCCTATCTTCATGAAATTCGGATTCATCGAAGGGGGCAAAGTTTGGGTCAGGCATTTTCAGGCCCTTCTCTCCTTCACTTTCAAGATTCCTCTCCGGCCTCCGGTCACCGCCCTCCGTAGCCTTCCCTTGGCTATCATCCGACTCTGCTAAAATTACTAATAAAAACAAATTAGTATTATGAACAAACATAACAGTTATAAGCAAAAACATGTGCATTTTCAAAAGAGAGCAGAATGGACATACTTCTCCTACGTTTTTGCTTTTTGCCCTCCTCAGTACTCTTCACCCTTTTAGAGCCTATGCTCTTCTTTCTTGTCTTTTGGATTGGAGGAGGAGTAGGGTTGGTTTCACCCGTAATGTCAACTGATGCCGATGTTTGCTGATCGGCGGTGGTGGTATCATCCGTTGTCCGCTCAGTGTCTGTATGATCAGACCCGGATTCGCTGTCTGAGCTGCTCACAGCAATTTCTTTCCCCTTTTCAGCATCAGCAGCAGCTTTAGCTTCAGCTGCAACTCTCTCCGCCTCAAGCTCTTCAACAGTTTTGTCACGAGCAGTGACCTCCACATCATCATCAAGATCAGGGGATAAAAGAGCAGAGCGGACCTGCATCACGGAGTTGCCTGCAAAGATTACATATTAATAGCAATATAAGTACACATGACAAACAGTAGACAAAAATCTATATATATAATAGGATGATCATATCACATCCTACCCTATTTTTTCTCACGAAGTACTGGCACAGAATTGCTTGGCCATTCTTGGCTCACTTTGCACAGCACAAGGATTCCCTCATACCTTTCGTATGATCTGGGTGGAATACGGAGTCCTTTCAAGCTATTTACTATCCGCTATTCTGCGGGAGAAATTTTAACACCCTTTCCTATGCCAGCATCAATAGCACCCCACTCCCGGACAACGGAGTATTCTTCCGGAATAACAGTTTCATCAACAAAGAAAAATGGACTTTTCCAGTCCTTCAAGTTTGAAACTCTATTTAGACCAACAAAATGATTATTATTCTTACTATCAATAGTAAGCCAGCAATCGCTAATCGTGCGGATTCTAAACAAAGAGATAAAAACATTAATGCGAGGCTTTATATTAATAGCATTGCAGTACATTTCAAAAAGGATGATTTTTTGAAGACCATGGGGATGTATCTGACTAAGACAGGCCCCGTAATATCTAAGAAGGCGAAGAAGAAAGTTAGTAAGGGGAACACGGAGGTTGCCGTGGGTAATTTGTAAAGCGTATAAAGTAATTTTCCCCTCAGGAGGGTTGTCAGCAGTTTGTCCGATGGTGGGAAGAACAAGGTTGTATTGATTGAGATGGCGAAAGGCAATCTTTAATCCATCTAAATATTCACTAGTCAATGATGAAGCCATCGTGCTAACTTCTGGAATGTCAGCAGTATTTGATGAAGAAGGCTTGGCGTGTTCTTGGCCAGTACTCCGTGAAGAAGCCATGATAATACAGTAACAGATATCAACAAGAAGAAAATAGCAGTAAGATGAAGTGTACTGACCTTGGAAGACGGTAAACCTTAAAAAGTTGAAGATTGAAGAAGGCGATGAAGATTTGGGAGAAATATGCTTTTTGGATCTTGGCAAAGGTAAAAAAGTGATGGTAACAGGGTTATGACGGTTTTTATAGGGGTTCATCGGTGCAATTTTTATGGTCATGATTGAGACACGTGTATGGGTGAGTTTAAACGAAGGGTGCAAGATAACACTTTTTACAGCTGGAGGCGCGTGGATGATCTTAGCCGTAAAAAATTAATCATAACAGTGTCAGTAAAATTCGTCTGTATTTAATGCCTAAAATGTTTTCCCCGATGCAAGTGGGCAATGAACAGGCTGGTTTGGCATGCGTTATCAAAAGTTTAACAACTTCATCATTTTTCAAATGCTTAAGTCCTTAAACTGGGGGGACTTAATGGTGTATCCTATCGTATACACACATAAAAGGCATAATAGTTGCATAAAAATAGCATCAGGAAGGCTGGAAACAACATTTTTGTGGAGATTGTCCGTCCAGCGTTCTCCGCTGTACAGGCTGCTCCGTCATGCGTAAGCCCTGAAGGCCGCCTAGTGCATAAGCCCTGGCCGGAGAGCGCCGCATTTAGCATAAATTTCGGAGCACATGTAACAGAACGTATCATCATTTGACACGCGTCCCCAAACAAATCTGGTAGATCTGACACTATAAATAGACCCCTTGGGTCGTCATTTTACACAAGTTCAGATATTCTAACAACTTTGAGAGCTGAGACTTCACTTCTCTTTCTCTCTCTACTTTCTCTCACTAGAAGTCATCCGGCTAGCACTCTTACGCTCTACGGACGACAGATTGATTAAGCCACCCCACAAGTTTCTACACTTGTGAACCGGGTCTGCAGGGATTATTTCCCGAGGGTAAAAATCAATCGGCAACACTCCGCCCTCCTAAAGCTAGATCACTTCTAGTCTCTTGTTGACATACGAAGCCTTACCTCATAAGGAAATAGGTGTTAACAGAATCTTTATCAGCTGTAGTTGAAGATTTTGAGTGTTTCTAGATCTCTAATTGTGGTGGTATCTTTATCAATTTGGGGTTTAGATTCTTCTATCCTTTGTGTTCTTATTTCAGAGTTTTATACTCTGTTTTGGGGTTGTTGCTGTTACAATTTGGGGGTTTGTGTTCAGATCTGTTTAAGTGAAGAAAGGTTGTTCTAAATTGCGTTTTTAAAGTCATAATCACGCATCAAAGTGGTGCCAGAGCTTAGGTTGTTCAAATCGAAGCTTTCTTATCATTTTTATTGTTGTTTCAGTTCATACTCTGTTTTAGAGCTGTTAAGCTTTATTTCAGATCTGGGTTTCTATTTGTTGCTGAATGTCTATTTCAGATCTGAAATTTGAAATGGCTGATATTCCAAGGAATATGACTCTTGAAGAAGCTCATAATCTTAGAAGAGATAGAGCTATTGAAGCTCTACAACATCAGATAGAAAGAATGGTTAACTTGTTGGAAGATGGTGTTCCAAGAAGAAATAGAATTAGATCTGAAAATGGAGATACAACTATTGTGTCTTCTAGTACTGAATCTGAGGATGGTAGCCAATCTACTGATGGATCTCATGCTTCTTCACAAAGAAGAAGAAGGCATAGAAAAAAAGCTGATGATTTGAAAGATATCAAGATAGATCCACCTGATTTTGAAGGGTCCTCTAATCCTGAAGATTACTTTGAATGGGTTCAGGCCATGGATAGAATTATGGAGGTTAAAGGCTATGATGATAAAAAGGCCTTTAAAGTTGCTATAATCAGATTGAAGAAGTATGCTTCAATGTGGTATGATAATCTAAAAAAAGAAAGGCAATATGAAGGGAAGAAAACAATCAAAACCTGGTCCAAGTTAAAAGAGTGTATGCAAAAGAGGTTTGTTCCTCAAGCTTACAAGCAAGAGCTGTATATCCAGATGAATATACACAAGCAAGGCAGCATGAATGTTGTTTATTACATCAGAGATTTTGAGCAGCTCAAGATTCATACAAATGTTAAAGAAGCTGAAGAACACATTATAGCAAGATTTGTTGGAGGCTTAAATGCATCTATTGCTGATCAAGTTGAAATGCAGCCTCTATGGACTTTTGAGAGTGCTTGCAAGCTGGCTATTCAAGTAGAGAAACAAGCAAAAAAGAAAATTAATTTTAAGTCTTATTCCAAGCCAGCTGTGCTGCCTATGAAGGGTCAATCATCTATGATGCCTAGGCATAACGAGGCAGCATCCAAAGTATCTAAAGGCAAAGAGCAGGTTGTAGCTGGTCCTAAAGATGATAGAAAGAAATGCTTCAAGTGCCATGGATTTGGGCATTTGCAAGCTCAATGTCCTAACCAGCGTGCTCTTACACTAAAGGATATTGAAGATTTGGAAGGGAGTTTTGAAACTGAACCAGCATATGATAAGTCTGATAGTGAAGAGTTTGTTGCTGCTGATATTGGAGAGTTTCTAATGATTCGAAGGGTAATGCACTCAGCTGAAACTATTGAAGATAAGAGCCAGCGTGAAAACATCTTTCATTCAAGATGCACAGTCAAAGGCAAAGTGTGCAGCCTGATTATTGATGGAGGCAGCTGTGCAAACGCAGCATCTGTTCACATGGTGGAAAAGCTTGAGCTGGTTACAAAGAAGCATCCTCATCCATACAAACTTCAATGGCTTAACCAAGGCAGTGCGGTAAAGGTTACTCGCCAAGTTACTGTTCCATTTTCTATTGGTACTGTTTATCAAGATGAGATTACTTATGATGTTATTCCTATGGATGCTTGTCATTTGCTGCTTGGTAGACCTTGGTTATTTGATAAGTATGTCTATCATAATGGACACCAAAATACTTATTCAATATATGTGAATGGAAAGAAGATCACCCTCACTTCTTTAAGGCCTAGTGAAATACCTAGAGCTGATCCTACTGTTAAGAATGATAAAGCTTTGTTTATGACTCAATCTGAAGTTGATACTGAGTTAAAGGGTGGTGCTGGTGCTTATTTATTGCTGATGGTTGAAAGTGATGAGTTGAACCAGCATAAAGAAATACCAGCTAGGGTAAAGCCATTGTTATTTGAATTTGCTGATGTGTTTCCTACTGAGTTACCTACTGGTTTGCCACCAATCAGGGGTATTGAACATCAAATTGATCTTGTACCTGGATCTGTTCTTCCTAACAAGGCAGCTTATCGATGTTCTCCTCATGAAGCAAAAGAATTAGAAAAGCAAGTTAATGAGCTGGTTGCAAAGGAGTATGTTAAAACCAGCATGAGTCCTTGTTCAGTACCAGCTTTGCTGGTTCCAAAGAAAGATGGTTCTATGAGAATGTGTGTAGACAGCAGAGCTATTAACAACATCACCATCAATTATAGGTATCCCATACCTAGATTAGATGATATGCTAGATGAGCTGCATGGTTCTTGTGTGTTTTCCAAAGTTGATCTTAGAAGTGGGTATCATCAGATTCGAATGAAAGAAGGAGATGAATGGAAGACAGCTTTCAAGATCAAAGGTGGATTATTCGAGTGGTTGGTTATGCCTTTTGGGTTGTCTAATGCACCCAGCACATTCATGAGGCTTATGAATGAAGTGCTCAGGCCACTTATTGGTCAGTTTTTGGTTGTTTACTTTGATGACATCCTAGTGTACTCAAAAACTAAAGAAGAACACTTGGATCATCTGAGGAAAGTATTTGAGCTATTAAGGCAGAATCAGTTATATGCAAAGCTGAAGAAGTGTGATTTCTTTGTCAGCAAAGTAGTGTTTCTTGGATATGTGGTTTCTGAAGAAGGCATTTCAATGGATCCATCTAAGGCGGAAGCAATCAGATCATGGCCTAGTCCTTCTACCATCACTGAAGTCAGAAGTTTTCATGGTTTAGCTTCATTTTATAGAAGATTTATCAAAGACTTCTCCACAATTGTTGCTCCAATTACTGATTGTATGAAGAAAGGGGTATTTGAATGGTCTAGTTCTGCCCAATCAGCATTTGAATCATTGAAAGAGAAGCTAAGTTCAGCACCTATACTTGCTTTGCCTAATTTTGATATGCTATTTGAACTTGAATGTGATGCAAGTGGTGTTGGCATTGGAGCTGTGCTAGTGTAAGGAAAACGGCCAGTAGCTTATTTCAGTGAAAAGCTAAGTGGGTCCAAGCTAAATTATAGCACCTATGATAAAGAATTTTATGCCATCATTCGAGCTGTTGATCACTGGTCTCATTATTTGAAGCCAATGCAGTTTGTTCTCTTTTCTGATCATGAAGCTTTGAAGCACATTAATGGTCAGCACAAACTAAATCCAAGGCATGCAAAATGGGTTGAATTCTTGCAGATGTACTCCTTTGTGTCTAAACACAAGGCTGGTACTTCTAATGTTGTTGCTGATGCTCTTTCAAGAAGATATTCTTTGTTGTCAATTCTGGAAGCTAGAGTTCTTGGATTTTCATTTGTTAAGGAGTTATATGAAGCTGATCCAGACTTTGCTCCTATTTTGAACTATTCTCCTGCTGAGTCCAAAAGAGATTATGTTGAGCAAGATGGTTTTCTATTCAAGGGCAGCAGATTGTGAATCCCAAAAGATTCAATCAGGGAGTTGCTGATTAGAGAAGCACATGGAGGTGGTTTAGCTGGTCATTTTGGGATTAACAAGACATTGGATATCCTAAGTGAACACTTCTACTGGCCATGTATGGATAAAGATGTCAAAGCTGTGATTAATCGTTGTGCTACCTGCTGTCAAGCTAAGTCAACTTTCACAAGGGTTTATATACTCCTCTTCCTGTCCCCAACCAGCCATGGGAAGATTTGAGCATGGATTTCATTGTTTCATTGCCAAGGACTCAGCGAGGCAAAGATTCTATTATGGTTGTTGTTGACAGGTTTTCAAAGATGGCTCATTTCATAGCCTGCAACAAAACCAATGATGCTACTGTTGTTGCTACTTTATTCTTCAAAGAAATTGTTCGTCTTCATGGAGTTTCCAAAACCATTGTGTCTGATCGAGATACAAAGTTCTTAAGCTATTTTTGGAAGACATTGTGGAAGCTGCTTGGAACAAAGCTTTTATTCAGCACTTCTCACCATCCCCAAACTGATGGTCAAACTAAAGTTACCAATAGAACTGTGGGAATGTTGCTAAGGGCACTTGTGAAGAAAAGTTTGAAGGAGTGGGATTTGAAGCTTGCTCAAGCTGAATTTTCTTTTAACAGAGTACCTAATTACTCCACAGGAAAATCACCATTTGAAATCTGCTATGGTGCAAATCCACTCACACCCATTGATCTAATTCCTTTTGCAATTGAGCCTAAGGTAAGTGTTGATGCAGTAGCAAAGGGCAAAGAAATGAAGAAGCTGTATGAGCAAGTGAGGGCCAAAATTGAGAAGATCAACCAGCAATACAAGGCTAAAGCTAACCAGCACAGAAAGCAGCCCACTTTTGTTCCTGGTGATCTTGTTTGGATTCATCTAAGGGAGGAAAGGTTCCCAGCAAAAAGGAAGAACAAGCTGATGCCAAGAGCTGAGGGTCCATTTAAAGTGTTGCAAAAAGTTGGTGATAATGCTTACAAGGTCGAGCTGCCTGGTGATACTGCTGTGTCTAGCACTTTTAATGTTGGTGATTTAATGCCCTACTTGGAAGATGTCAACCTCGAGAACTTGAGGTCAAGTTCCTTTTTAGAGGGGGAGGATGATGCGGGTGAGCTAAGCAATGTAACCAGCAACACAGCCAGCACGAGCTTAAAAGATGTTACACCCGAATCAGGCCAAGCAATGGTCATGTTGCCATCTATTTCGTATCATCTAAGTGTTTTTGGAGCTGGTTCAAGAAGCTCAGGGGTGACCCTACTTCAGTCCTTAAACTGAAGTAGTTATGTTTTGATGAATAAAGTTTTTGATAGTTGAAGGCAAGCCAGCAATTAAGAAGAACCAGCTAGCCGGACCAGCAAATGAGTTTAGTTCAGCCAGTAAAGCTTTAATTCACTCAGCCGGGTAACCAGCAAATCGAACCAGCAAAGCTATGCTTAGGCGAACTAGCTAGTTCAACCAGCTAAAGAATTTTAGTTCAATCAGCACACGAAACTCTAGTACAACCAGCACGCGATGCTATTTTTTGTCTGAATGGCCAACTTGCGGATACAATTCAAAGTTTACTTATGCTTTTCAATAAACCGGTCAGGTCATGTGCTTAACGTGTGTGGCTGTTCTAGAAGAATGTTAGCTGTCCAAGGAAGATTCCCATTTATCATTGGATGCTTTTATCATGGGAAGGAGCACTAACAAATGGCAGGCTTTTTACAGATTGTGTCCTTTATTCTTATTGGCTAATTTGTATTTGTTTGTCCTTTTTTGTCTCCATTTCCTTTTTATGTTTTTGTTTTATTTAGAAAATAGCTGTTAAGCTTCTACTATAAATAGAGAGCTCTTGTAATTGTAAAACTTGGTTGATGATTGAATGAAAAGTTTGATAGAGCTTATCTATTTACAAAATCTCCGTGTCTTTACGAATCTTAGATTCCGGTGGCTAAGAGTGGTTTTTTTATCAGTGTTTGTGGTGTTACTTTATCAAACATTGTGGTGAAATCCAAATCTTCATATCTGATATTATAGTTGTGGTGGAATCTTTATCAGCTGTAGTTGAAGATTTGGAGTGTTTCTAGATCTCTAATTGTGGTGGTATCTTTATCAATTTGGGTTTTAGATTCTTCTATCCTTTGTGTTCTTATTTTAGAGTTTTATACTCTGTTTTGGGGTTGTTGCTGTTACAATTTGGGGGTTTGTGTTCAGATCTGTTTAAGTGAAGAAAGCTTGTTCTAAATTGCGTTTTTAAAGTCATAATCACGCATCACTTTCATATTTCACGTGGTCGTGGGTTCGTGTCCCACGGATGGCGCCATTGTTAACACCTATTTCCTTATGAGGTAAGGCTTAGTGTGTCAACAAGATACTAGAAGTAATCTAGCTTTAGGAGGGCGGAGTGTTGCCTATTGATTTTTACCCTCGGGAAATAATCCCTGCAGACCCGGTTCACAAGTGTAGAAACTTGTGGGGTGGCTTAATCAATCTGTCGTCCGTAGAGTGTAAGAGTGCTAGCCGGATGACTTCTAGTGAGAGAAAGTAGAGAGAGAAAGAGAAGTGAAGTCTCAGCTCTCAAAGTTGTTCGAATATCTGAACTCTGTAAAATGATGACCCAAGGGGTCTATTTATAGTGTCAGATCCACCAGTTTGCTCGGGGACACGTGTCAGATGATGATACGTTCTGTTATTCGTGATCCGTAATTTACGCTGAAGGTGGCGTTCTCCGGCCAGGGCTTACGCGCTAGGCGGCCTTCAGGGCTTATGCATGACGGAGCAGCCTGTACAGCGGAGAACGCTGGACGGTTAACTCCACAAAACTGTTGTTTCCAGCCTTCCTGATGCTACTTTTATGCAACCATTATGCCTTTTATGCGTGTATACGATAGGATACACCATTACATGGCTTATTGGGAGAAATATTGCACCGATTCGGTGCAAGTTTCTTGCCTCATGCTTGGGACTATGATACCAGAACTCCAAAAGGATTTCGAGCATCATATTGCATATGACATGATCACACAGTTGAAGGAGATGTTCCTTCAACAAGCTCGTGTCGAGTGCTTTGAAACTGTCCGAGCGCTTCATGCATGTCGGATGGACGACTCCCAATCCGTTTCATCTTATGTCCTTAAGATGAAAAGCCTAATTGATCGAGCGAACCTTCTAAACTGCAACGTGTCTAATGAATTAGCCATGGACCTTATCCTTAATTCCTTGTCATAGAGGTTTGACACATTTGTAATGAATTACAACATGAATGGATGGGATAAGAGCATTGGCGAATTACATGACATGCTAAAGACGGCTGAAGCGAGCATGGGTAAAAGGGCTTAACCCATGTTTATGATCAATGAAGGCGGGTCTAAAAACAATAACACTTCTAAGCCGAAGGCAGCTAAGAAGAAAGGACCCGCCTACCAAGGCAAGGGCAAGGGAAAGGGGAAGATGGTTACCCCAACCAAAAATAACAAGAAGCAAAAGGTTGCCGGTAAAGCTAACCCCAAGGAAGATCCGTGCTTTGGTTGCGGTGAAATGGGTCACTGGAAACGCAACTGCCCGGTCTACCTAAAGGAGTTGAAAGAAAAGAGGGATGCAGGGCAAACCTCAGGTAATGTATATATGGTATACATTGAGCTTAGTATTACTTCTTCTAATACATGGGTATTAGACAAAGGATGTGGAACTCACATTTGCAATTCTATGCAGGGGTTCTAAAGAAGTAAACAAGAAGCGGGAACATCAAGTCTCTACATGGGAAATGGAGCTAAGGTGCACGTAATAGCTCAAGGAGACTTTGTTTTAAAGCTACCAAGTGGTTTGGAGCTTATATTAAAAAATGTTTTGTATGCACCCGATTTATATCGAAATATTATTTCTGTATCCCGTTTGAAATAATATGGTTTTAATCTTAATTTCATTAATGATGATATCCATGTTTCTTTAGATAATGTGTTCTATTTTAAGGCTTCGCCTTCGAATGGTATTTATGAAATGGTTCATGATGACACATCATACAATAGCTCAATATACCATGCAAACACTAAGAAACTCAAAAGGGATTTGAGTGATTCCTACTTATGGCATTGTCGCCTTGGTCACATAAACAAGAATCGAATGCATACACTTCAAAAGAATGGCCTTTTGAAATCAAATGAACTAGACTCGTTTGATGTATGTGAATCAAATCAAAATGACTAAAGCACCTTTCAAAGGGACCTATGAAAGGGCTAAAGACTTATTGGGATTAATACATTTGGATGTATGTGGACCCTTTAAGCCAATAACTAGGAATGGTTAAAGGTACTTCGTTACTTTCATTGATGACTTTAGTCGTTTTGGATATGTCTACTTATTAAGACACAAGGACGAAACTTTTGAAGCATTCAAGGAATATCAAAACGAAGTACAAAATCAACTCAATAAGACAATCAAGGTACTTCATACCGATCGAGGAGGAGAGTACCTAAGCAATGCTTTCCAAGATCATCTTAAAGGTTGTGGGATTATCTCGCAACTTACTACTCCTGGAACACCCCAACTTAATGGAGTATCCGAAAGGAGGAACTGAACCCTAATGGATATGATTCGATCTATGATGACTAGAAGCTCGATACCTCTATCATTTTGGGGTTATTGTCTATGCTCCGCGGCTCGTATTCTAAATATGGCCCCAACCAAGAAAGTGGAACGAACACCTCATGAGATGTGGTTTGGAAAACCTCCATCTCTATCATACTTAAAGGTATGGGGATGTGAAGCTTACCCTAAGCGTTACGTCCCTAATAAGTTGAATACTCGATCCACGAAGTGTATCTTCATAGGATATCCCAAGGATGATATGGGATACTATTTCTATGATCCATCTGAGCAAAATGTATTTGTTGCTCGGAAGGCGGAATTCCTTGAAACTAAGTTCCTGATGGAAGGCGAAAGTGAAAGGAAAATAAATCTTGAAGAGGTTCAAGATCAAGTAGATGATACACAATTGGTTGACACTAGCACTCAACGTGAAAATGTTGAGAATGATCAAATGGATGATCAAAGTACACAAGACGTTCACAGATCTGGTAGGATTAGTAATCCTCCTGAGAGATATAGGTTTCTCATGGATGGTTGCTATGTGGTTGATTTGGATGAACCAACAAACTACAAAGATGCTTTATCAAGGATTGATAAGGATAAATGGCAGGAATCCATGAACGCCGAGATGCAATCCATGTATGACAACCAAGTTTGGGAACTGGTTGTACAACCCACTGGCTCAAGGCTAGTTGATTGTAAATGGCTTTTCAAAATGAAAACCGACATACATGGAAACTTGGATACATATAAAGCTAGACTTGTAGCAAAAGGTTTCACTCAAACTCAAGGGGTTGACTATGATGAAACTTTTTTGCCTGTGGCAATGCTAAAGTCTATTAGGATATTACTTGCCATTGCTGCTCATTATGATTATGAAATATGGTAAATGGATGTCAAGACCGCTTTCCTAAATGGACATCTTGAGGAAGATGTCTATATGGTTCAGCCTGAAGGTTTTGTTGATCCGAAATATCCTAACAAGGTATGCAAGTTAAAGAAGTCAATCTACGGATTGAAACACGCATCTAGAATATGGAATCATCATTTCAATGAGGAGGCCAAGAAATTTGGCTTCATTAAAAATGGTGATGAAGCTTGTGTATACAAGAAAGCTAGTAGGAGCACAATCATGTTCCTTGTGTTATATGTGGATGATATATTATTATTTGGGAACAATATTCTGGCAATGCAAGGAGTTAAAACTTGGTTAAGTAAATGCTTCTCCATTAAAGATCTTGGAGAAGCACAATACGTTTTGGGGATTGGGATCTACAGGGATAGATCCAAGAAACTAATAGGTTTGAATCAAAGTGCATACATTGAAAAGGTCTTGAAAAGGTTCAAGATGGAGAACTCTAAGAGTGGTTTGGTACCTATTCAAAGAGGAACGCTTCTCAGTTCATCTCAGTGCCCTACCACAAAAGATGAACAAGAGAGAATGAAGAAAGTCCCATACGCATCTGCTATTGGGTCAATCATGTATGCAATGATATGCACTAGACCGGATGTGTCATGCGCTCTTAGCTTGACAAGTAGATACCAGAATAACCCATAAAACAGTCATTGGATTGCTGTCAAAAGTATATTGAAATACCTTAGAAGGACTAAGGATATGTTTCTGATATATGGGTCTGGTGAGGAGGAACTCGCTGTAAAAGGTTACGTGGATGCGAGTTTCCAAACTGATCGAGATGATTCTCGATCACAATCCGGTTATGTCTTCACGTTAAATGGAGGTGCGGTCTCTTGGAAGAGTTCAAAACAGGATGTTGTTGCATTATCCACTACAGAGTCGGAGTACATTGCCGCCTCATTGGCAGCTCAGGAAGCTGCATGGATGAAAAAATTCATCGACGACTTAGGAGTGGTCCCTTCCATTCAGGACCCTCTTGAGATCTTTTGTGACAACGAGGGTACGATTGCTCAAATCAAGGAACCTCGTGCTCACCAAAAGACCCGTCACATTGAGCGGAGATTCAACTACATAAGGGATGAAGTTGAAAAGGGAAAGATATGTATTCGCAAAGTTCACACAGATCTTAATATAGCGGATCCTCTCACGTAGCTCTTACATGGAGCAAAACATGCAGGACATGTTTGTGCATTAGGGCTTCGACATTCTAGTGATTGGTCATGATCTGTTTTAAGTATTGTAACAGAACGAAATTTGTTCAAACTCATTAATATAATTATGGTATTAATTTATTTTGAGTCAAGTTCCTATTTTGCATATTTTATCCATGAATAAGTAATTATTCTAAATTCCATAGTCAATTACATTTGTGGGAACAAGTGGGAGGTTTAGACTATTATGAACTTGGATTGGTATACATTCACGGGATGAATGTGGGGCTAAGTTGCAACAAAGATTCATAGATATTTGTGGGATACAAATATTGAAAGACCCGCCCTCAAGATTTAGTAAATGGATCCTTTGTGGTTGATCACTCATAATCTTGAGTAAAGGCGAATATCATTGTATCCTCTGACCTGAGATACATATTGGGTTCGGGTATTTACCATGTACTGTGCCTTGATTCTTTCCTTCGCTATTCTGAAATATGGTAGTTCATAAGGAAGAGCTCAGGTATAATGCAAGGTATATATTTAGGACGTATGTAGTCAAGATGGAATTTGTCCCTCTTATTCGTTGAGAGTCGGATGTCTAAGGCCTGATAAAGTTAAATCTAAAAGAGAGTGATCACTCTGTGTCTCTTGGATTTAACATGACATCTAGGACAAAAGGATGTGATGAAAAGATTCACCTGTTCATATTCGAGATGGGAACTCAAAAGGGATGATATTATTGAATGGCACAAAGTCATAACATATTGGGGGTGATGGACGGTCGTTAGGTGGTATCCATCACTTGCATTAATTTCTTATGTTTCTCGTGCAAGTGGGAGATTGAAGGTTTTTCGTATGCCCGAGAGACATATTTAATTAATGTGGCTAATATGTTATGATCTAAGTCAGGTCATACCCAATAACAAGCTTACTGACACCTTAAACGTATTTGATCTTATCTATTGGATCATTAAGTAAATACGCGACACTTGGATTTTAGAAAATCGGTTTTCTAAAATATTATCACTTGAGATAAATTATTTGGATAATTTACACAATAAGGATTTAATTATTTATAAGTTTAAATACTAATATTGTGTTATATTTTATAAATGGTTTTATAAAATGTGCAAGTAACAAAATAAATACATGGGTTTATATAAATTGTTTTATAAACAATTATATATATATATAAAAACCCATCTTCAGTGGCAGATTTTGGGGACTCCAATAGAGCATCTCATGCATTTATTTGTTACTTTTAAGACTTCACAAGTCCTAAGGGGCATGCACAACACTTGAACCTAGGCTTGACCAATTCTCTCAAGTGAATATAGATGTTCTAAGCTTAAGGAAAACTGCAGAAATTCTGTTTCCATTCAGCTGCTGGCCGTGGCCTATTTTGGCTCAAAAGGGAGTCCAAATTTTGGTTTTACAAGCTTACATCAGGTGTCATTAAATCCTAACTAAAGGCTAGGGTGTTGGTGATAAGTTTGGGGTATTATCTCTTGAGGTTTCATAGTTTTGGAGCTTGCTTTCATCATCATTTTTTCAACTTGCAGCTGTCCAAATTCAGCCCTCAACTTATCATTGAGGAGGTATAAACACTCTTCTTTTCTTGTTATATCTGTAAGCATTTATCCAAGACTTGATATTATCATGGAATTTAACTTAATGGATTAACATGTTAACATGACTTTACATAATGCTTCTGCTTGCTTTAACTACATTTAAATTGGTTTAATGATCAAGTAAACTTTAAGAACATGTTGTTTATAAAGTTGTTAAATTCCACCAACCAGCTATGGCAGAATCCACTCAGTGTTTCATTGATCGAATTGCCAACTATTCGTTGCCCAGGAATCTCGGCATACCGGTAATTGGAGTTTATGATGGTACAACAGATCCTGAGGATTTCCTTACCATGTTTGAAGGCGCTATGAGGTTGTAGCATTGGGATGACGAGGTAGCTTGTCATATGTTTCCAATGGTGCTGCAGAAAATGGCAAGGGAATGGTTTGCTAGCTTGCCGCCAAGAAGCATCACCAGTTACTTGGACCTCCGTGCAAAATTTGTTATGCAGTATCAAAACCTTCGAAGCTGTACTTTGACACATCTTGATGCACATGAGATCACAATGCATCACAATGAATCCTTGAGTAATTTCATGAAGCGATACACACTTGAAGCACAGAAGATACTTGATTGTCCAGAATCTCAGCTAGTATCTGGTTTTATTTTTTGTTTGAATCAGCCACGGTTTAGTGCACTTGTTCATGCGTTAAGGTATGACTTGTGATGCGGGTGAGCTGGGCAATGTAACCAGCAACACAGCCAGCTCGAGCTCAAAAGATGTTACACCCGAATCAGGCCAAGCAATGGTCGTGTTGCCATCTATTTCGTATCATCTAAGTGTTTTTGGAGCTGGTTCAAGAAGCTCAGGGGTGACCCTACTTCAGTCCTTAAACTGAAGTAGTTATGTTTTCATGAATAAAGTTTTTGATAGTTGAAGGCAAGCCAGCAACGAAGAAGAACCAGCTAGCCGGACCAGCAAATGAGTTTAGTTCAGCCAGTAAAGCTTTAATTCACTCAGCCGGGTAACCAGCAAATCGAACCAGCAAAGTTATGCTTAGGCGAACCAGCTAGTTCAACCAGCTAAAGAATTTTAGTTCAATCAGCACACGAAACTCTAGTACAACCAGCACGCGATGCTATTTTCTGTCTGAATGGCCAACTTGCTGATACAATTCAAAGTTTACTTATGCTTTTCAATAAACCGGTCAGGTCATGTGCTTAACACGTGTGTGGCTGTTCTAGAAGAATGTTAGCTGTCCAAGGAATACTCCCATTTATCATTGGATGCTTTTATCATGGGAAGGAGCACTAACAAATGGCAGGCTTTTTGCAGATTGTGTCCTTTATTCTTATTGGCTAATTTGTAATTGTTTGTCCTTTTTTGTCTCCATTTCCTTTTTATGTTTTTGTCTTATTTAGAAAATAGCTGTTAAGCTTCTACTATAAATAGAGAGCTCTTGTAATTGTAAAGGTTGGTTGATGATTGAATGAAAAGTTTGATAGAGCTTATCTATTTACAAAATCTCTGTGTCTTTACGAATCTTTGATTCCGGTGGCTAAGAGTGGTTTCTTTATCAGTGTTTGTGGTGTTACTTTATCAAACATTGTGGTGAAATCCAAATCTTCATATCTGATATTATAGTTGTGGTGGAATCTTTATCAGCTGTAGTTGAAGATTTGGAGTATTTCTAGATCTCTAATTGTGGTGGTATCTTTATCAATTAAGGGTTTAGATTCTCTATCCTTGTGTTCTTATTTCAGGGTTTTATACTCTGTTTTTGGGGCTGTTACTGTTACCAATTGGGTGTTTAGTTTCAGATCTGTTGGGTGAAGAAAGCTTGTTCTAAACTGCGTTTTTAAAGTCATAATCACGCATCAAAGTGGTATCAGAGCCTAGGTTGTTCAAATCGAAACTTTCTTATCATTTTATTGTTGTTTCAGTTCATACCCTGTTTTAGAGCTGTTAAGCTTTATTTCAGATCTGGGTTTCTATTTGTTGCTAAAGGTCTATTTCAGATCTGATATTTGAAATGGCTGATATTCCAAGGAATATGACTCTTGAAGAAGCTCATAATCTTAGAAGAGATAGAGCTATTGAAGCTCTACAACATCAGATGGAAAGAATGGTTAACTTGTTGGAAGATGGTGTTCCAAGAAGAAATAGAATTAGATCTGAAAATGGAGATACGACTATTGTGTCTTCTAGTACTGAATCTGAGGATGGTAGCCAATCTACTGATGGATCTCATACTTCTTTACAAAGAAGAAGAAGGCATAGGAAAAAGGCTGATGATTTGAAAGATATCAAGATAGACCCACCTGATTTTGAAGGATCCTCTAATCCTGAAGATTACTTTGAATGGGTTCAGGCCATGGATAGAATTATGGAGGTTAAAGGCTATGATGATAAAAAGGCCTTTAAAGTTGCTGTAATCAGATTGAAGAAGTATGCTTCAATGTGGTATGATAATCTAAAAAAAAAGGCAATATGAAGGAAAGAAGACCATCAAAACCTGGTCCAAGTTAAAAGAGTGTATGCAAAAGAGATTTGTTCCTCAAGCTTACAAACAAGATCTGTATATACAGATGAATATAATCAAGCAAGGCACCATGAATGTTGTTGATTACATCAGAGAGTTTGAGCAGCTCAAGATTCGTACAAATGTTAAAGAAGCTGAAGAACACACTATAGCAAGATTCGTTGGGGGCTTAAATGCTTCTATTGCTGATCAAGTTGAAATGCAGCTTCTATGAACTTTTGAGAGTGCTTGCAAGCTGGCTATTCAAGTAGAGAAACAAGCAAAGAAGAAAATTAATTTTAAGTCTTATTCCAAGCCAGCTGTGCTGCCTATGAAGGGTCAATCATCTATGCTACCTAGGCATAACGAGGCAGCATCCAAAGTATCTAAAGGCAAAGAGCATGTTGTAGCTGGTCCTAAAGATGATAGGAGAAAATGCTTCAAGTGCCATGGATTTGGGCATTTTCAAGCTCAATGTCCTAACCAGCGTGCTCTTACACTAAGGGAGATTGAAGATTTGGAAGGGGGTTTTGAAACTGAACCAGCATATGATGAGTCTGATAGTGAAGAGTTTGTTGCTGCTGATATTGGAGAATTTTTAGTGGTTCGAAGAGTAATGCACTCAGCTGAGACTATTGAAGATAAGAGCCAGCGAGAAAACATCTTTCATTCAAGATGCACAGTCAAGGGTAAAGTGTGCAGCCTAATTGTTGATGGAGGCAGCTGTGCAAACGCAGCATCTGCTCACATGGTGGAAAAGCTTGAGCTGGTTGCAAAGAAGCATCCTCATCCATACAAACTTCAATGGCTTAACCAAGGCAGTGAGGTAAAGGTTACTCGCCAAGTTACTGTTCCATTTTCTATTGGTACTGTTTATCAAGATGAGATTACTTGTGATGTTATTCCTATGGATGCTTGTCATTTACTGCTTGGTAGACCTTGGTTGTTTGATAAGTATGTCTATCATAATGGACATCAAAATACTTACTCGCTGTATGTGAATGGAAAGAAGATCACCCTCACTTCTTTAAAGCCTAGTGAAATACCTAGAGCTGACCCTACTGTTAAGAATGATAAAACTTTGTTTATGACTCAAGCTGAAGTTGATACTGAGTTAAAGGGTGGTACTGGTGCTTATTTATTGCTGATGGTTGAAAGTGATGAGTTGAACAAGCATGATGAAATACCAGCTAGGGTAAAGCCATTGTTATCCGAATTTACTGATGTGTTTCCTACTGAGTTACCTACTGGTTTACCACCAATCAGGGGTATTGAACATCAAATTGATCTTGTACCTGGATCTGTTCTTCCTAATAAAGCAGCTTATCGATGTTCCCCTCATGAAGCAAAAGAATTAGAAAAGCAAGTTAATGAGTTGGTTGCCAAGGGATATGTTAGAACCAGCATGAGTCCTTGTTCAGTACCAGCTTTACTGGTTCCAAAGAAAGATGGTTCTATGAGAATGTGTGTAGACAGCCGAGCTATTAACAACATCACCATCAAGTATAGGTATCCCATACCTAGATTAGATGATATGCTAGATGAGCTGCATGGTTCTTGTGTGTTTTCCAAAGTTGATCTTAGAAGTGGGTATCATTAGATTCGAATGAAAGAAGGAGATGAATGGAAGACAGCTTTCAAGATCAAAGGTGGATTATTCGAGTGGTTGGTTATGCCTTTTGGGTTGTCTAATGCACCCAGCACATTCATGAGGCTTATGAATGAAGTGCTCAGGCCGCTTATTGGTCAGTTTGTGGTTGTTTACTTTGATGACATCCTAGTGTACTCAAAAACTAAAGAAGAACACTTGGATCATCTGAGGAAAGTATTTGAGCTATTAAGGCAGAATCAGTTATATGCAAAGCTGGAGAAGTGTGATTTCTTTGTCAGCAAAGTAGTGTTTCTTGGATATGTGGTTTCTGAAGAAGGCATTTCAATGGATCCATCTAAGGTGGAAGCAATCATATCATGGCCTAGTCCTTCTACCATCACTGAAGTCAGAAGTTTTCATGGTTTAGCTTCATTTTATAGAAGATTTATCAAAGACTTCTCCACAATTGTTGCTCCAATTACTGATTGTATGAAGAAAGGGGTATTTGAATGGTCTAGTTCTGCCCAATCAGCATTTGAATCATTGAAAGGGAAGCTAAGTTCAGCACCTATACTTGCTTTGCCTAATTTTGATATGTTGTTTGAACTTGAATGTGATGCAAGTGGTGTTGGCATTGGAGCTGTGCTAGTGCAAGGAAAAAGACCAGTAGCTTATTTCAGTGAAAAGCTAAATGGGTCAAAGCTGAATTATAGCACTTATGATAAAGAGTTTTATGCCATCATTCGAGCTGTTGATCATTGGTCACATTATTTGAAGCCAAGGCAGTTTGTTCTCTTTTCTGATCATGAAGCATTAAAATACATTAATGGGCAGCACAAATTAAATCCGAGGCATGCAAAATGGGTTGAATTCTTGCAGATGTACTCCTTTGTGTCTAAACACAAGGCTGGTACTTCTAATGTTGTTGCTGATACTCTTTCAAGAAGATATTCTTTGTTGTCAATTCTGGAAGCTAGAGTTCTTGGATTTTCATTTGTTAAGGAGTTATATGAAGCTGATCCAGACTTTGCTCCTATTTTGAACTGTTCTCCTGCTGAGTCCAAAGAGATTATATTGAGCAAGATGGTTTTCTATTCAAGGGCAGCAGATTGTGCATCCCAAAAGATTCAATCAGGGAGTTGCTGATTAGGGAAGCACATGGAGGTGGTTTAGCTGGTCATTTTGGGATTAACAAGACATTGGATATCCTAAGTGAACACTTCTACTGGCCATGTATGGATAAAGATGTCAAAGCTTTGATTAATCGTTGTGCTACCTGCTGTCAAGCTAAGTCAACTTTTCACAAGGGTTTATATACTCCTCTTCCTGTTCCCAACCAGCCATGGGAAGATTTGAGCATGGATTTCATTGTTGCTTTACCAAGGACTCAGCGAGGCAAAGATTCTATTATGGTTGTTGTTGACAGGTTTTCAAAGATGGCTCATTTCATAGCCTGCAACAAAACCAATGATGCTACTGTTGTTGCTACTTTATTCTTCAAAGAAATTGTTCGTCTTCATGGAGTTTCCAAAACCATTGTGTCTGATCGAGATACAAAGTTCTTAAGCTATTTTTGGAAGACATTATGGAAGCTGCTTGGAACAAAGCTTTTATTCAGCACTTCTCACCATCCCCAAACTAATGGTCAAACTGAAGTTACCAATAGAACTGTGGGAATGTTGCTAAGGGCACTTGTGAAGAAAAGTTTGAAGGAGTGGGATTTGAAGCTTGCTCAAGCTGAATTTGCTTTTAACAGAGCACCTAATTACTCCACAGGAAAATCACCATTTGAAATCTGCTATGGTGCAAATCCACTCACACCCATTGATATGATTCCTTTTGCAATTGAGCCTAAGGTAAGTGTTGATGCAGTAGCAAAGGCCAAAGAAATGAAGAAGCTGTATGAGCAAGTGAGGGCCAAAATTGAGAAGACCAACCAGCAATACAAGGCTAAAGCTAACCAGCACAGAAAGCAGCCCACTTTTATTCCTGGTGATCTTGTTTGGATTCATCTAAGGAAGGAAAGGTTCCCAGCAAAAAGGAAGAACAAGCTGATGCCAAGAGCTGAGGGTCCATTTAAAGTGTTGGAAAAAGTTGGTGATAATGCTTACAAGGTCGAGCTGCCTGGTGATACTGCTGTGTATAGCACTTTTAATGTTGGTGATTTGATGCCCTACTTGGAAGATGACAACCTCGAGAACTTGAGGTCAAGTTCCTTTTTAGAGGGAGAGGATGATGCGGGTGAGCTGGGCAATGTAACCAGCAAAACAGCCAGCTCGAGCTCAAAAGATGTTACACCCGAATCAGGCCAAGCAATGGTCGTGTTGCCATCTATTTCATATCATCTAAGTGTTTTTGGAGCTGGTTCAAGAAGCTCAGGGGTGACCCTACTTCAGTCCTTAAACTGAAGTAGTTATGTTTTCGTGAATAAAGTTTTTGATAGTTGAAGGCAAGCCAGCAACGAAGAAGAACCAGCTAGCCGGACCAGCAAATGAGCTTAGTTCAGCCAGTAAAGCTTTAATTCACTCAGCCGGGTAACCAGCAAATCGAACCAGCAAAGTTATACTCAGACGAGCCAGCTAGTTCAACCAGCTGATGAATTTTAAGTTCAACCAGCACACGAAACTTAGTTCAACCAGCAGGCGACGCTATTTTCTTTCTAAAGGGCCAACTTGCTGATACAATTCAAAGTTTACTTATGCTTTTCAATAAACCGGTCAGGTCATGTGCTTAACACGTGTGTGGCTGTTCTAGAAGAATGTTAGCTATCCAAGGAAGATTCCCATTTATCATTGGATGCTTTTATCATGGGAAGGAGCACTAACAAATGGCAGGCTTTTTGTAGATTGTGTCCTTTATTCTTATTGGCTAATTTATAATTGTTTGTCCTTTTTTGTCTCCATTTCCTTTTTATGTTTTTGTCTTATTTAGAAAATAGCTGTTAAGCTTCTACTATAAATAGAGAGCTCTTGTAATTGTAAAACTTGGTTGATGATTGAATGAAAAGTTTGATAGAGCTTATCTATTTACAAAATCTCTGTGTCTTTACGAATCTTTGATTCCGGTGGCTAAGAGTGGTTTCTTTATCAGTGTTTGTGGTGTTACTTTATCAAACATTGTGGTGAAATCCAAATCTTCATATCTGATATTATAGTTGTGGTGGAATCTTTATCAGCTGTAGTTGAAGATTTGGAGTGTTTCTAGATCTCTAATTGTGGTGGTATCTTTATCAATTAAGGGTTTAGATTCTCTATCCTTGTGTTCTTATTTCAGAGTTTTATACTCTGTTTTGGTGCTGTTACTGTTACCAATTGGGTGTTTAGTTTCAGATCTGTTGGGTGAAGAAAGCTTGTTCTAAACTGCGTTTTTAAAGTCTTAATCACGCATCAACTTGCCAAAAACTTTGCACCAGGTGTTAGAAGTGGCACAGAAGCATGTTCGAGCCGGTGAGCGGGGGATGAACAAGTTTGATGGCAGCAGTAGTAGCAAACTGCACAACGGAGGGCGGTACTTTGACAGAAATCAGAGGAGGAATGACAATTCCAATGGTGGATGGAGAGGCAACAATCATCCCAATGATTTTCATCACAACAGAAGGCCAATAGAGAGGCATCCGTTGATAATGGCGCTGACTAAAACTCCAAAAGAGATTCTTTTCACTGAGCCAATCCGGACCACTTTAAATCCTCTGGCACCTATGGAAGAAAGAGAGGGTCCAAAAAGTGAGCTATGGTGCGACTTTCATGAGGCATGGGGTCATGATACAGATAATTGCAAATCTCTGATGAGAGAAATCATCGCAAAGATCAAATCAGGAGAGTTAAACCACTTGTTGCCAGGAAAACAATGTAGGAGAAATGATCCTCGCAGGAAATTTGGATGGCAAAAGAATGATGGTGGAAGAGGTCGTCGAGGTGAGAACAGAGGAAGGGAAGAGCATGGCGGAAGAGATAACAGAAACCAGTACAGAAACCGGATCACGGAGTGTGAGTCAACTCAAGACGTTGTAATCAAAATGGTGTGGTTGAATGGAAGTCACTATGAAGATGGTGAGCAGTCGGATAACAATGTTGATAGCTGGAGATATGCCCCAATCATTTTTCAACCAATTCAAAATTGGGCCTTGTCCATTCAGCCAGTGGTCATTTCAGCAGAAATTGCAAACAAGTTCGTCAGCCATATCTACACAGATACAGGCAGTGAGGCTGACATCATTTATTGGCATTGTTTCAGGGCTTTTCCAAGGCATGTGCAGGTTAGAGCTAGGTGGACGAGTTTGAAGGTTTCAGGGCTAACAGGAACGCCAGTGAATGCAATGGGCGGAGTTCGTTTGGAGGTTGTTCTGGGAACATTTCCACTATTGAGAACTGAAACAATTGATTTCACTATTTTGGATGGCAACTCTCGATTTAATATCCTTTTTGGAAGGGCAGCGTTAGCTAAATTTGGAGCGATAACATCAACGGTGAAATGTCCCGTTCTTATTGATTAAAAACGTTCCATATTAATTGATTTCGTTGCGAGGTTTTGACCTCTATATGAGACGTTTTTCAAAGACTGCATTCATTTTTAAAACAAACCATAACCTTTATTTCATAAATAAAGGTTTAAAAAGCTTTACGTAGATTATCAAATAATGATAATCTAAAATATCCTGTTTACATACGACCATTACATAATGGTTTACAATACAAATATGTTACATCGAAATCAGTTTCTTGAATGCAGTTTTTACACAATATCATACAAACATGGACTCCAAATCTTGTTCTTATTTTAGTATGCAACAGCGGAAGCTCTTAGTATTCACCTGAGAATAAACATGCTTTAAACGTCAACAAAAATGTTGGTGAGTTATAGGTTTAACCTATATATATCAAATCATAATAATAGACCACAAGATTTCATATTTCAATACACATCCCATACATAGAGATAAAAATCATTCATATGGTGAACACCTGGTAACCGACATTAACAAGATGCATATATAAGAATATCCCCATCATTCTGGGACACCCTTCGGATATGATATAAATTTCGAAGTACTAAAGCATCCGGTACTTTGGATGGGGTTTGTTAGGCACAATAGATCTATCTTTAGGATTCGCGTCAATTAGGGTGTCTGTTCCCTAATTCTTAGATTACCAGACTTAATAAAAAGGGGCATATTCGATTTCTATAATTCAACCATAGAATGTAGTTTCACGTACTTGTGTCTATTTTGTAAATCATTTATAAAACCTGCATGTATTCTCATCCCAAAAATATTAGATTTTAAAAGTGGGACTATAACTCACTTTCACAGATTTTTACTTCGTCGGGAAGTAAGACTTGGCCACTGGTTGATTCACGAACCTATAACAATATATACATATATATCAAAGTATGTTCAAAATATATTTACAACACTTTTAATATATTTTGATGTTTTAAGTTTATTAAGTCAGCTGTCCTCGTTAGTAACCTACAACTAGTTGTCCACAGTTAGATGTACAGAAATAAATCGATAAATATTATCTTGAATCAATCCACGACCCAGTGTATACGTATCTCAGTATTGATCACAACTCAAACTATATATATTTTGGAATCAACCTCAACCCTGTATAGCTAACTCCAACATTCACATATAGAGTGTCTATGGTTGTTCCGAAATATATATAGATGTGTCGACATGATAGGTCGAAACATTGTATACGTGTCTATGGTATCTCAAGATTACATAATATACAATACAAGTTGATTAAGTTATGGTTGGAATAGATTTGTTACCAATTTTCACGTAGCTAAAATGAGAAAAATTATCCAATCTTGTTTTACCCATAACTTCTTCATTTTAAATCCGTTTTGAGTGAATCAAATTGCTATGGTTTCATATTGAACTCTATTTTATGAATCTAAACAGAAAAAGTATAGGTTTATTGTCGGAAAAATAAGTTACAAGTCGTTTTTGTAAAGGTAGTCATTTCAGTCGAAAGAACGACGTCTAGATGACCATTTTAGAAAACATACTTCCACTTTGAGTTTAACCATAATTTTTGGATATAGTTTCATGTTCATAATAAAAATAATTTTCTCAGAATAACAACTTTTAAATCAAAGTTTATCATAGTTTTTAATTAACTAACCCAAAACAGCCCGCGGTGTTACTACGACGGCGTAAATCCGGTTTTACGGTGTTTTTCGTGTTTTCAGGTTTTAAATCATTAAGTTAGCATATCATATAGATATAGAACATGTGTTTAGTTGATTTTAAAAGTCAAGTTAGAAGGATTAACTTTTGTTTGCGAACAAGTTTAGAATTAACTAAACTATGTTCTAGTGATTACAAGTTTAAACCTTCGAATAAGATAGCTTTATATGTATGAATCGAATGATGTTATGAACATCATTACTACCTTAAGTTCCTTGGATAAACCTACTGGAAAAGAGAAAAATGAATCTAGCTTCAACGGATCCTTGGATGGCTCGAAGTTCTTGAAGCAGAATCATGACACGAAAACAAGTTCAAGTAAGATCATCACTTGAAATAAGATTGCTATAGTTATAGAAATTGAACCAAAGTTTGAATATGATTATTACCTTGTATTATAATGATAACTACTGTAAGAAACAAAGATTTCTTGAGGTTGGATGATCACCTTACAAGATTGGAAGTGAGCTAGCAAACTTGAAAGTATTCTTGATTTTATGTAACTAGAACTTGTAAAATATATGAAGAACACTTAGAACTTGAAGATAGAACTTGAGAGAGATCAATTAGATGAAGAAAATTGAAGAATGAAAGTGTTTGTAGGTGTTTTTGGTCGTTGGTGTATGGATTAGATATAAAGGATATGTAATTTTGTTTTCATGTAAATAAGTCATGAATGATTACTCATATTTTTGTAATTTTATGAGATATTTCATGCTAGTTGCCAAATGATGGTTCCCACATGTGTTAGGTGACTCACATGGGCTGCTAAGAGCTGATCATTGGAGTGTATATACCAATAGTACATACATCTAAAAGCTGTGTATTGTACGAGTACGAATACGGGTGCATACGAGTAGAATTGTTGATGAAACTGAACGAGGATGTAATTGTAAGCATTTTTGTTAAGTAGAAGTATTTTGATAAATGTCTTGAAGTCTTTCAAAAGTGTATGAATACATATTAAAACACTACATGTATATACATTTTAACTGAGTCGTTAAGTCATCGTTAGTCGTTACATGTAAATGTTGTTTTGAAACCTTTAGGTTAACGATCTTGTTGAATGTTGTTAACCCATTATTTATTATAACAAATGAGATGTTAAATTGTTATATTATCATGATATTATGATATATAATATATCTTAGTATGATATATATACAGTTAAATGTCGTTACAACGATAATCGTTACATATATGTCTCGTTTCGAAATCATTAAGTTAGTAGTCTTATTTTTACATATGTATTTCATTGTTAATACACATAATAATATATTTACTTATCATTTAACATAATTAACCAAGTTTATCAATATCTTAATATGATTCATATGTACCTAGTAAGACGTTGTTATAACGATAATCGTTATATATATCGTTTTCGAGTTTCTTAAATTAATAGTCTCATTTTTATGTATATAACTCATTGTTAAAATACCTAATGAGATACATACTTATAATAAAATCATGTTAACTATATATATAACCATATATATGTCATCATATAGTTTTTACAAGTTTTAACGTTCGTGAATCACCGGTCAACTTGGGTGGTCAATTGTCTATATGAAACATATTTCAATTAATCAAGTCTTAACAAGTTTGATTGCTTAACATGTTGGAAACATTTAATCATGTAAATATCAATCTAAATTAATATATATAAACATGGAAAAGTTCGGGTCACTACAGTACCTACCCGTTAAATAAATTTCGTCCCGAAATTTTAAGCTGTTGAAGGTGTTGACGAATCTTCTGGAAATAGATGCGGGTATTTCTTCTTCATCTGATCTTCACGCTCCCAGGTGAACTCGGGTCCTCTACGAGCATTCCATTGAAAGGACCCGTTCATATACATTATAAACGATTCACAATAGTTGATTACATTGCGAGGTATTTGACCTCTATATGATACATTTTACAAACATTGCATTCGTTTTTAAAAGACAATCTTTCTTTACATCGAAAATTGACATGTATGCATACCATTTCATAATATCCAAACTATAAATGACCTAATCTGTCATTTACTTAATAATAATCTTTAATGAACTTCAACGACTCGAATGCAACGTCTTTTGAAATATGTCATGAATGACTCCAAGTAATATCTTTAAAATGAGCTAATGCACAGCGGAAGATCTCTTTCACACCTGAGAATAAACATGCTTTCAAGTGTCAACCAAAAGGTTGGTGAGTTCATTAGTTTATCATAATCATTTATTTCCATCATTTTAATAGACCACAAGAATTTCATTTCCAGTTCTCATAATTATACGTCCCATGCATAGAGACAAAAATAATCATTCAAATGGTGAACACCTGGTAACCGACATTAACAATATGCATATAAGAATATCCCCTATCATTCCGGGATCCTCCTTCGGACATGATATAAATTTCGAAGTACTAAAGCATCCGGTACTTTGGATGGGGTTTGTTAGGCCCAATAGATCTATCTTTAGGATTCGCGTCAATTAGGGTGTCTGTTCCCTAATTCTTAGATTACCAGACTTTAATAAAAAGGGGCATATTCGATTTCGATAATTCAACCATAGAATGTAGTTTCAATTACTTGTGTCTATTTCGTCAAACATTTATAAAAGCGCATGTATTCTCAGTCCCAAAAATATAAAGGGTAAAAAGGCAAATGAAACTCACCATACTGTATTTTGTAGTAAAAATACATATAACATCATTGAACAAGTGTAAGGTTGGCCTTGGATTCACGAACCTAAATTATTTATATATAATTATGTATTTGTCAATATTTGTCTAATACATTAAGTTAAGTCATAGTCTACCACAATCCTAATGCTCGAGTCTAGTATGCAAAGGTCGACAAAAATTAGTTTAACTCCAAATGATTTCAAAACTTTATAAATGTTTTATTATATAATTTAAATATCGTCGTTTTATATTTTTAAAATATTTTTTTTTTTAAAGATTTAATAAAGTAAATAATATAATTCGTTTATAAATAAAATTTTATATTAAAATATACTTTTATATATCTTAAGTAATATAACTTATAAAGTTCATTTAATATCATAAAAATACTGCGATAGATTCTATTAAGGTAGTTATATAATTTGTATTACATTTCTAGTTAATAATATAGTATTGATAATAATAATAAGTAACAGTCGTGTTATTTTGGAATAATAACAATTTGATAAAAAAAAATTAAGACAACGATATTAACGACGATAATAATCATTTTTACGAAATTTTAATTGACTATAACTTTTAATCCGTCCATCAAATCTATTTGGCATCTAAAGGAAAAGTTCTTAATTTTTTTCTAGCTTTTTAAGGACATGCAAATCTTATATCTTCCTTCAACTATAATATAACAACCTTTAAGATTCGGCATAACCTATCTAAGGGCACTATCAAATTTACAAGCATGCATAATCCTATTTTCTCGAGCACTAGTCAGGGATACACTATTAGTATGTAAAAATTAAATTAGGAGTACTCACGTATCAATATTGAGGTTCAATATTGTAGGAAAGGTACGTAGACGCAATGGAGGTGACAAACACTAGTTTAACCTCACAAGCATACCCATGAACAATACCCATCACCTCCATAACCATAACTCATAATTTCCTTAGCTCTATCCCGCTCATAAAACCCGTTTTGAAATAACTCGCCCATGACCTCGTCGTAGTATTTTATGTATAATAATACTAATAATAATAATAATAATAACACTAACAATAATAATAATAAATATAATTATAGAGAGAGTGTGAGAGATAGATAGTTAGAAAACAATTATGATCGATCCTATATATATAGATTTATAAATAATATAATAATATAATATAATATTAATAAAAATTAAAAACATGTTGCATAGTGAGCCGCCACCAAAATATGTCGGCACAAGATTACACGTTTCGTGTAGATAGGTACACGATTCGTGTATGGTGTCTTCATGAAAGTTGTAGATTTTTGAGTTACGGTCGTTTGGACACCGGAATCACCCTTTTTCGAGTCAGTATGATTTAGTTATGATTTTTCTCGTGCAAGTGCGCAGGTTTAGTGATTTCCAACATTTTAACTTTCAATCTTGTGATGAAATGTTGTAGTCTTTTGGTGCTCATTAGAAATCTTTATTTTATATTTATTTTTATTTTTATATCATTGAAAATCCATAAAAATATTTTATAATCAAATTCTATTATATCGAAAAAAATGTGTTTGTACTAAATTGAATAAATATAATTTAGTTTTCCAGAATTAGTTATATTCAAAATCATTCTTTAAAAGGTTTCATCTATATCGTAAAACGTCTTCAATATTAAGAAAACTAAATAATTAACCTACCAAGTGACACAAGTCAATCATTGCAAGGTACGCTTTTGATAATTAAACGAGACTCTCCGCTAACCTCTGTCTAATCCTCAATAATAACACTTTTGTTCTTACATGGAATCACTTTACTAAATATTCCGAATACCGTTAAAAGTAAGAGTTTTCTAATTCAAGTGGACCTCATAACAAAGACTCGTAATTATAATTCAATGTACCTGATAAATCAATCACTTGATATTATCTTTTAATCTCATTGATAAACTTACATCGAACAAATACGTTCAAGTAAAGTATTATTCACTAACTACTGTGATAACATTTCTATGTTCATAAAATAGATCTCGTAGCTTATATTCATATCAACTAATTCGTTCAATGCTTTCAAGTCACATAATAATCTCATAATCTATTTTTGTATCACCAAGCTCTTAAATGTTTTATCAATATTTCTTAGCTTAAAAAAAAATACACATATGTACATACACATACATTTCTATTTACACATTTTTGTTCATGAATCGTCAGACATGGTCAAAGGGTAATTGATTACATGAATATAGTTTTCAAACTTTTCGAGACTCAACATTACAGATTTTGCTTATCGTGTCGGATACATATAAAGATTAAAGTTTAAATTTGATCGGAAATTTCTGGGTCACTACAGTACCTACCCGTTAAAAGAAATTTCGTCCCGAAATTTGATAGAGGTCGTCATAGCTAATAGTAAGAATGTTATTATGACGAATATAAGCTGATACATAGAGTTTTATCATGATTAAGAAGTACGGATAAAATAATTCGATTTCTCGAAGCGTATGAGTGAAGCTATCGTAAAAGAGCGACATGAGTAAATGTAGATTTGTTTTAACTGATGACGTAGCTATGATTGATTTCCGGAATTTAAGGGATTTAAAGAAAATTTTCGTAATAAGATTTGGTTCTTCGGCGACTTAGGAAATCAGGATCTTCTTTGAGTAAATGTAATAATCTGTTCCGATTGCTCTGTCGGATATTTTTTCTATAAATCCACCCTCTTTGTTTCCTTACAACTCACACCTTCTATTCTTTCTCCTCAGTTCATACTTTAAAACATTCGTCAATATGCTCCATCCCATTTTGATCCTTGATATACTCTTAATTTTTACATCTGTCATCCTTCTCTTTCATCTACCACGGGAAGATTTTATTTACTTCTACTATTATCTTGGGGTTATAGTGTTATTAATTTTTCCGTGCCTTTACGTGGCAATACGTATTGATATGCACGGTTTGTAGCTTCAGGGTGGTTGTTGAGTTTTATATCTTCCCTTATATTTCGATGCCCCTGCATCTGTCTTCTATAATCATTGTCACCCATAATTAATATTCTCTTTTATTTGCTGCGGTTTATGCTCCAATTTCTAGTTTGGAGCTTCATTCTTTCGTTTCCTCTTCCCGTCCTCGAGTCAAGCGAGTAATGGTCCAGAATTTGCAGTTATGAATTTCGGAATGAACATAGTTAATGTTCTAAGAAGGAAATCTTAATGATGCGATTTTGACTTGTCAAATTACCAGAATATCCTGTAAAAGATCGAATCATCAAGAAATATTTTCTTGCTATGTTTAAGGATTAGATCGAATGTAAGAGTCGTGTAAATGGCACATGATGATGGTGCTGTGAATCATCACATCCCATTAGAAACTTAACATGACCTACTGTAATATAATGACGTTGATCAAGTGTCATTATATTATATTAACTCATGTATCAGTTCCCAACACTACTTCAAAAACATTCATATTCGAATTTTTCAGTATTTAGAAACTAACACAGTTTCTTTTTATGTTGCAGATATTACAGAGAGATAATTGATTTCAAATGAGAATACTTATGAAAATATCTTCAGAATTATCAAGGATATTTATAATGAAAGATACTATGATATCTTAGAATATTCAAGATATGATGATGATGAAGAATATTTGTCTGTAGAGATTTAGAATAAGAAATAAGGTGTTCGCTAATGAGTTCAGCAGGCACTGAATCATTTGGATCCTTTGAAGGCAGATTCAGTCTCTGTGATTTGTCCATGGCTTCCTTCATACTTTGCTCAATCCATTTTTCAGTACCAAATCCTTTCTTTTTCTGAGCTTTACCAACTCACTATCTTTTATCATCAAACTTTTGACCGTTTAAACCATCTACCATTTTTATGTTTCCTCTGCATTTAATGCAATAATATCTGAATCTCTGGTTATCAATCTGAGGTGGGTTCAGAAGAATCGTGTTTTAGATGATTAAACGCTGGTGGTAATATGGTGGAATATGAAAGGTTCCCCAGTAATAATGACGAAAGGGCAACGTATCTATCAGGGTTATAATAAGACTGGTCCGACTGAAAAAATCGAAGTTGACTTGCTGGATCCGTGACAAAATTGGCTACTTTGAAAAGGAATCGAAATGTTGTTCTTGCTAGAAGAATTCGACGCAGGTACATGTTAGATTATGACTTTGGTTTCGAGAGTTTTTCAGGTATAAAACTTCGGGTAACGTGTGGTTGGATCATCATCTCAATTGTTTATTATTTGAAGTGTCTTCTAGAATTTCGGAGGGTTTTGATTGCAGATTGTCATAGTCAATATCCAAATGATGAAATCGTCCTAAATCCCGAATGATTTCTCATATCCATCTTGTGTGTTACGATTAAAAGTGATGTGCTATCACAGTTTTGAAGTCAAAGTATAGCTTTGAAAAATATAAGGATCTAAGAGTGATGATTTTGGTTGTATCTCGAGTTGAATTCTGAAATTTCCAAAATCAGAATATGTAATTAGATTCGAATGAGTATGATTGTTTTGATTTCTATAGAAGAATGTATATTGGTTTAGTTGATGATTATTGAATCAGAATTGAAGAATGTAACATATTAATTGTGATTTTATATATCTCTCGGGTATTACCTACCCGTTAAAAAAATTTCACAAATAATATTTTGAACAAGAATTCTCATTACAATCTTTATGAAAATATATGTGGGTATATTTTCTTCAGATGTAGTACAGATTCAATGAGTTAATATCATACTAAGCTCATTTGATTTTCGGATTGAATTAGAAATGAATTTTCTCTAAAACATTAGAGATTACATAAACTTTGCGGAGTATTTCACTAATGTAATCAATGCTTCAATATTTATATGTATTTCCTTAGTGAATCATGCTGATGCTCATGGAACTCTTGCTAACTTCGCAAGATACGAATATTGTTTTCCCGTAAATTTCGGGTATATCAAAGATGAAAGTGTATAATCAAACATGTTATTGAATGATACACTTGATTTATTATGAAATAAAATTCATTGAGTTGAAGCAGAGATTGTAGTTAACAATGATTAAATTGTTAACGAAGAATGTACATCATAGCAAATTAGTAATATGAATTAACCAGATAGTTAAGTTCCATACATAATAGCTTAGTACAGAAAGATTTATTATGGTAAAAATTTTTTTATAGAATATACATATAAATTCTTCGGAGGAACTGAGTTAATACTTCATAACTCGTTGATACAATATACTTGTTATTAATTTGTAATGGTTTCCACAGTGATTCTTGAATTGGCGAAACTTGTGAGGTTAGAGGTGCTGACGATTCTAACAATGTTGACAGCATTGACTGTGTTGGTGAGGCTATTGGTACTGCTGATGATGTTGGTAAAACAAGTCTAGCTTGTACCTTACGCACCAGTCTTGTTAGGGTTTTGGTTCTTCTCTCTATCATCTCTGTCCACTCATCTGGTTTACGGTTAAGGCTGAGATAGATAATCTCTAAAACTTTAGAGATTACCTAATCACCATAGAATGTTTCTCCGATGAAGTTATGAATCAATACTTCATCGTTTGTTGTTGTTGGTACTCCTTGGTATCTTTGGTGCGTGTGACGTTGATATCCGATATACAGATTGGGATATTGAGGTGTGTGATGCGGATGTGATTGTTGGTGGTGGTAATGATCCTGTTGATGTTAATAATGGTGGTTGATGTTGATGTCGGTGATGCTGCTGGTGCTTTTAGTATTGAGACTTGCGATGTGGATGTTACTGGCGGTACTGGTTACGCTGCTGGTGCTGCTGATGGTGTTTGTAACCTTCGCACCGTATTCTCCAAAGCCACTACCCGAGCGCGAAGCTCGTTAACTTCTTCTATTACACCGGGGTGATCGTCGGTTCGGACGAGCGGATAAATATAATCAAGAATTTGGTGTAGTATATAATCGTGACGAGATACTCTGGAGATGAGAGAGAAAATGGTTTCTCGAACAGGTTCGCCGGTAAGTGCTTCAGGTTCATTGTCAATAGGGCAATTTGGTGGATGGAAAGGATCACCTTCTTCTTGTCTCCAATAATTGAGGAGGCTACGAACCCATCCCCATTTCATCCAGAATAGGTGATGACTGATTGGTTGATCTATTCCGGTCATACTGCTTTCGGAGCTGGAATGAGACTCCATATCGGAATAGCTGTCGTAATCTGAGGAATTCGAACTGGTTGAGGGATCCATCTCGTATGATCAAGGGAATGAATTTTTGATATGAAATAGATTATAGGAGTTAGATTTGATATCTTTCTATACATAATTTACATATGTATATATAATACCAAAATCCCATAAATTACGGAGAATCTTTGAAAAATGTCAGTCAAAGTTCACAGTATCAGATATGCTAAGATAAGAATTCGTCTATACACTATTATGCAATAAATGCAGGAAAGCGCGTCTAGACTTAAAAATGATAAGCAGGTAATTTTCGACACGAAATGATAAGCAAAACTTTTGACATGCAGACACGGTCGAAGTCCAGACTCACTAATGTATCCTAACGACTTATCAGTTAGACACACTAATGCAGACCTGGTTCGCTAAGACCACCGCTCTGATACCAACTGAAAGGACCCGTTCATATACATTATAAACGATTCACAATAGTTGATTACATTGCGAGGTATTTGACCTCTATATGATACATTTTACAAACATTGCATTCGTTTTTAAAAGACAATCTTTCTTTACATCGAAAATTGACATGTATGCATACCATTTCATAATATCCAAACTATAAATGACCTAATCTGTCATTTACTTAATAATAATCTTTAATGAACTTCAACGACTCGAATGCAACGTCTTTTGAAATATGTCATGAATGACTCCAAGTAATATCTTTAAAATGAGCTAATGCACAGCGGAAGATCTCTTTCACACCTGAGAATAAACATGCTTTCAAGTGTCAACCAAAAGGTTGGTGAGTTCATTAGTTTATCATAATCATTTATTTCCATCATTTTAATAGACCACAAGAATTTCATTTCCAGTTCTCATAATTATACGTCCCATGCATAGAGACAAAAATAATCATTCAAATGGTGAACACCTGGTAACCGACATTAACAATATGCATATAAGAATATCCCCTATCATTCCGGGATCCTCCTTCGGACATGATATAAATTTCGAAGTACTAAAGCATCCGGTACTTTGGATGGGGTTTGTTAGGCCCAATAGATCTATCTTTAGGATTCGCGTCAATTAGGGTGTCTGTTCCCTAATTCTTAGATTACCAGACTTTAATAAAAAGGGGCATATTCGATTTCGATAATTCAACCATAGAATGTAGTTTCAATTACTTGTGTCTATTTCGTCAAACATTTATAAAAGCGCATGTATTCTCAGTCCCAAAAATATAAAGGGTAAAAAGGCAAATGAAACTCACCATACTGTATTTTGTAGTAAAAATACATATAACATCATTGAACAAGTGTAAGGTTGGCCTTGGATTCACGAACCTAAATTATTTATATATAATTATGTATTTGTCAATATTTGTCTAATACATTAAGTTAAGTCATAGTCTACCACAATCCTAATGCTCGAGTCTAGTATGCAAAGGTCGACAAAAATTAGTTTAACTCCAAATGATTTCAAAACTTTATAAATGTTTTATTATATAATTTAAATATCGTCGTTTTATATTTTTAAAATATTTTTTTTTTTAAAGATTTAATAAAGTAAATAATATAATTCGTTTATAAATAAAATTTTATATTAAAATATACTTTTATATATCTTAAGTAATATAACTTATAAAGTTCATTTAATATCATAAAAATACTGCGATAGATTCTATTAAGGTAGTTATATAATTTGTATTACATTTCTAGTTAATAATATAGTATTGATAATAATAATAAGTAACAGTCGTGTTATTTTGGAATAATAACAATTTGATAAAAAAAAATTAAGACAACGATATTAACGACGATAATAATCATTTTTACGAAATTTTAATTGACTATAACTTTTAATCCGTCCATCAAATCTATTTGGCATCTAAAGGAAAAGTTCTTAATTTTTTTCTAGCTTTTTAAGGACATGCAAATCTTATATCTTCCTTCAACTATAATATAACAACCTTTAAGATTCGGCATAACCTATCTAAGGGCACTATCAAATTTACAAGCATGCATAATCCTATTTTCTCGAGCACTAGTCAGGGATACACTATTAGTATGTAAAAATTAAATTAGGAGTACTCACGTATCAATATTGAGGTTCAATATTGTAGGAAAGGTACGTAGACGCAATGGAGGTGACAAACACTAGTTTAACCTCACAAGCATACCCATGAACAATACCCATCACCTCCATAACCATAACTCATAATTTCCTTAGCTCTATCCCGCTCATAAAACCCGTTTTGAAATAACTCGCCCATGACCTCGTCGTAGTATTTTATGTATAATAATACTAATAATAATAATAATAATAACACTAACAATAATAATAATAAATATAATTATAGAGAGAGTGTGAGAGATAGATAGTTAGAAAACAATTATGATCGATCCTATATATATAGATTTATAAATAATATAATAATATAATATAATATTAATAAAAATTAAAAACATGTTGCATAGTGAGCCGCCACCAAAATATGTCGGCACAAGATTACACGTTTCGTGTAGATAGGTACACGATTCGTGTATGGTGTCTTCATGAAAGTTGTAGATTTTTGAGTTACGGTCGTTTGGACACCGGAATCACCCTTTTTCGAGTCAGTATGATTTAGTTATGATTTTTCTCGTGCAAGTGCGCAGGTTTAGTGATTTCCAACATTTTAACTTTCAATCTTGTGATGAAATGTTGTAGTCTTTTGGTGCTCATTAGAAATCTTTATTTTATATTTATTTTTATTTTTATATCATTGAAAATCCATAAAAATATTTTATAATCAAATTCTATTATATCGAAAAAAAATGTGTTTGTACTAAATTGAATAAATATAATTTAGTTTTCCAGAATTAGTTATATTCAAAATCATTCTTTAAAAGGTTTCATCTATATCGTAAAACGTCTTCAATATTAAGAAAACTAAATAATTAACCTACCAAGTGACACAAGTCAATCATTGCAAGGTACGCTTTTGATAATTAAACGAGACTCTCCGCTAACCTCTGTCTAATCCTCAATAATAACACTTTTGTTCTTACATGGAATCACTTTACTAAATATTCCGAATACCGTTAAAAGTAAGAGTTTTCTAATTCAAGTGGACCTCATAACAAAGACTCGTAATTATAATTCAATGTACCTGATAAATCAATCACTTGATATTATCTTTTAATCTCATTGATAAACTTACATCGAACAAATACGTTCAAGTAAAGTATTATTCACTAACTACTGTGATAGCATTTCTATGTTCATAAAATAGATCTCGTAGCTTATATTCATATCAACTAATTCGTTCAATGCTTTCAAGTCACATAATAATCTCATAATCTATTTTTGTATCACCAAGCTCTTAAATGTTTTATCAATATTTCTTAGCTTAAAAAAAAATACACATATGTACATACACATACATTTCTATTTACACATTTTTGTTCATGAATCGTCAGACATGGTCAAAGGGTAATTGATTACATGAATATAGTTTTCAAACTTTTCGAGACTCAACATTACAGATTTTGCTTATCGTGTCGGATACATATAAAGATTAAAGTTTAAATTTGATCGGAAATTTCTGGGTCACTACATCCATTGAACCTTAACAATTGGTATCTTGTTTTGCTTAAGTCTTTTAACCTCACGATCCATTATTTCGACGGGTTCTTCGATGAATTGAAGTTTTTCGTTGATTTGGATTTCATCTAACGGAATAGTGAAATCTTCTTTAGCAAAACATTTCTTCAAATTCGAGACGTGGAAAGTGTTATGTACAGCCGCGAGTTGTTGAGGTAACTCAAGTCGGTAAGCTACTGGTCCGACACGATCAATAATCTTTAATGGTCCAATAAACCTTGGATTTAATTTCCCTCGTTTACCAAATCGAACAACGCCTTTCCAAGGTGCAACTTTAAGCATGACCATCTCTCCAATTTCAAATTCTATATCTTTTCTTTTAATGTCAGCGTAGCTCTTTTGTCGACTTTGGGCAGTTTTCAACCGTTGTTGAATTTGGATGATCTTCTTGATAGTTTCTTGTATAATCTCCGGACCCATAATCTGTCTATCCCCCACTTCACGCTAACAAATCGGAGACCTGCACTTTCTACCATAAAGTGCTTCAAACGGCGCCATCTCAATGCTTGAATGGTAGCTGTTGTTGTAGGAAAATTCTGCTAACGGTAGATGTCGATCCCAACTGTTTCCGAAATCAATAACACATGCTCGTAGCATGTCTTCAAGCGTTTGTATTGTCCTTTCGCTCTGCCCATCAGTTTGTGGATGATAGGCAGTACTCATGTCTAGACGAGTTCCTAATGCTTGCTGTAATGTCTGCCAGAATCTTGAAATAAATCTGCCATCCCTATCAGAGATAATAGAGATTGGTATTCCATGTCTGGAGACGACTTCCTTCAAATACAGTCGTGCTAACTTCTCCATCTTGTCATCTTCTCTTATTGGCAGGAAGTGTGCTGATTTGGTGAGACGATCAACTATTACCCAAATAGTATCAAAACCACTTGCAGTCCTTGGCAATTTAGTGATGAAATCCATGGTAATGTTTTCCCATTTCCATTCCGGGATGTCGGGTTGTTGAAGTAGACCTGATGGTTTCTGATGCTCAGCTTTGACCTTAGAACACGTCTGAAAGGATCCGAAACTAATCATCCGGACGTTGTCCATATTGATTACAAACGAATTACAATAGTTGATAACATTGCGAGGTACTTGCCCTCTATATGATACATCTTACAAACGTTGCATTTATTCTTAAAAGGCAATCTATAGTTACATCCATAATTGACATATTCGCCTGACATTTCATAATATTCAAATGACCTAAACCGCCATTTACTTAATAATAGTCTCTATGAACTTCAATGACTCGAATGCAATGCCTTATGATATAAGTCCTTAATGGCCTCAAGTAGTATCCTTAGTACGAGATAATGCACAGCGGAAGACTTAATTCATACCTGAGAATAACATGCTTTAAAATGTCAACATAAAGTTGGTGAGATATAGGTTTAATGTCGACAGCGATATAAATATAGACCACAAGATTTCATATATAAACATTTTAATAAAAATATTCTAAGTGGTTGAGCACTTGGTAACCATACTTAACAATTAATCACGTCGCATATTCCCTTTAATATGAAATCTTACTACACTGTACCAAGTGTAGTCACGAAACGAAGTACTGTGCAACCGTTGAATACTGGTCGTCCAGTCCGGTTGGGGTTGTCAGGCCCGATAGATCTATCAACAGGATTCGCGTTTACAATACCGCTGTAAATATTAGTTACCAAGCTACAGGGAAGTATGCCAGTGGTACAACTCAACGTAGAATATATTTTTCAGTTACTTGTGTCCATAACGTAAAACATAAAATACATGTATTCTCATCCCGAAATATTTAGAGTTTAAAAGTGGGACTATATACTCACTTTCGTCTTGAAGATATATATATAATTTGACTTGGTCTCCGGTTGATATCACGAACCTATCCATATATAATATATCAATACCTTTTCTTTTTAAACAAACGTCACATATATATACTTGTTATACTTTTAATACTTTGAATAATTCCTTAGTCCGTAGTTAGCAGTTCGTTGTTAGTAATTCAATTTTAATGGTTCATTTTTAGATGTTTAATATACCCGCAATGAAATAAATAAAACCCCCAACGAAATAAATAAAACCCCATCGTATATGTATTGGTCGAGATTAATCTTGACCCACGGTACCGGTGTTGTCAAATGACGTGTTGCGTACATAAAGTACCGGTGTTGTCAAATGACGTGTTGCGTACAAACATGGGATCTTATGATTAATCTTCTCGTGTTGTTTACGGGTGATCCTGAACCATATAAAATTGAATTATAAGTACATATATATAAAATATCATGTTATCTTAGAAATATGTGATTTATTTAATTTTTCCCAATTAATCCCGAAGTTAAACAAGTCTAGGATAACCAATTTTGTTTCGGTCATAGTTTCTTCGTTACAAATCCGTTTTCGTTGATTCAACTTGCCATCTCCTTGGATCGAGTCCCTCTTTAAGACTATGAACTGAAAATACCTTGGTTTGTATTCAAAATCACACGGCGTAGGTGAAACTTTAGTGAAACTTATGAAGTTAAACATTTTCCATCATGTAAACAACCTTAAATGATTATTTTTCTAAAAATACTTATACTTTGAGTTAAATCATGAAATTTTTATGTGTTATCATATTCATAGTAAAAATCATTTTTCCAGAAAATAAACCTCCAATTCAAAGTTTAAGATGGTTTTTAATTATCCAACCCAAAACAGCCCCCGGTGGCACTCCGACGTCGTAAAAACAGTTTTTAAGATAATCTTTGAAAAACCAAGTTATACCTTGTTAAATTAGCATATATTTAAGTTATATTACAGGTCTTGGAGTATTTTAAAAGTTAAGTTAGAAGGATCTATTTAGTTTGCAAACAAGTTTGAAAACATTCAAACTATGTTCTTGTTGTTAAAATTTTATACCACAAAATAAGATAGCTATATATATATGAATCGAATAAGGTTATGAACATAGATTCTACCTCAAGTTCCTTGGACAAGGTTGTTGTAAAAGAGGAGTAAGAACCTAGAACCAAAAGGGTGATGGAAGTGGATGAAAGATTGGAAGTAAGTTGGTGTTCTTGGAAGGATTTCTTGAAGTGTTTTTGTATGGTTTTCTTATGGTGTTTAAGTAAGGTTTTTGAAGCTAAATGATGGGGAAAATGCTTGGAGATGATCAAGTATGAAGTTAAGAGTATTTTGAGAGAGAAATGGAAGTGTGAGTATGAGAAAATGGGGTGAAGAAATGGTGTGCATGCATAAAAACGTTTTTAGGTTATAAAGGAAAAAAAAAATACCTAACTTTGTTTTCTTGCTAAATAATTCATGCTACTTGACAAATGGTTGGTTCCACATGTTTCTTAATCATTTAAGGCTGCTAAGGAGCAGATTTTTATTGGTATATACCAATAGTAAATACATCTAGAAGCTGCGTATGATACGGGTACATATACCCTAGGTATACGTATAGAAATCTTTGAGAAAACGGAACGAGGATTCAAATATAGCTATCTTTTGTAAATATACTTATATTGTTTTATGTATTTAAGTCTTTAAAAGTGATTAAATACATTACTTATACGATATATGTATAAACATTATAGGTCATAAGTATTTAAGTCAAATAACGTTACGTATGGTTATCGTTTTGAAAACTTAAGTTAGTAGTTTCAAAATATACTTATAACTTATTGTTATTAATACAAAATGAGATATTAAAACATTCTTAGGTCATGTTAAATATGTATATATACATATATATACACAAACGTATAATTATCATATATTGTATAGTTCGTGATATCATCGGTCAAACTAGACGGTCAAACGTTGTGTAAAACTCTTTTCGAAAACATAAGTCTCAACAATTTGGATTGCTTATCATGTTGGTAAGGTTTAATTTATGTAAATATTAATCTTATGAGTACAGAACGATCGAAAAAGTGCGGGTCAACTTTAGGGTTTTTGCTTATCGTGTCGGAACCATATAGAGATTAGAGTTTAAATTTTGTCGGAAATTTCCGGGTCGTTACAGTACCCACCCGTTAAAGAAATTTCGTCCTCGAAATTTGGTAGAGGTTGTCATAAATAACAATAGGAATGTTTTCATGACGAATATGAGGTAATAATTAAATTTTATCATTATTGAAAGATTTAGATAAAACGATTCGGTTATGTGAGACGCACGAGCGAAGCTATCACAAAAGAGTGAAATGAGTAAATATAGTATTGTTGTAACCGATGACGTGATTATGATCGATTTCCGGGATTTAAGGGTTTTAAAGAAAATCTTATGTAATAAGATTTAGTTTTGCGGCGATCAGGATCTTCTTTGATTTAACGCGGCAATCTGTTTTGATTTCTTTGTCGAATATTTCACTATAAATTTACCTCCTTCCCTTTCTTTCTTCCCACATCTTCTATTCTTTCTCTTTAGTTCCTACTTTAAGACATTCGCTAATATGCTCCATCCCATTCTAATCCTTGTTATATTTCTAACTTTCATATCTTTCATTCTTCTTTTTCATCTATCACCAGAAGAATCTATTCTCTTTTATCCTTTCCTTGGAATTATAATGTTTTTAATTCTCCCGTGCCTTTACGTTGCAATACGTATTGATATGCACGGTTTGTAGTTTCGGGGTTGTTGTTAGGTTTTATACCTTCCCTTATATTTCGATGTTCCTACTCCCGTCCCTTAAAATCATTGTCATCCACAGTTAATGCTCTCTCTTATTTGCTGTGGTTTATGTTCCTATTTCTATTCTGAGGTTTTGTCCCTTCGTTTCTTCTTCCCGTCCTCGAGCCAAGCGAACAATGGTCCGAAATTCGTAGGTAGGAAATTTGGAATGAACCTAGCTATTGGTTTTAGAATGAAATTGTAATGACACGATCTTGATTCGTTAAATTACTCGAATATTCCGGAAAAATAGAACTATCAAGGTGATACGTTCTAATATGTTTGGAGACTTGATAGAATGTAAGAGCCGTGTAACATGGCACATGATGACGGTACTGTGAATCATCACATTCCATTAGAAACTTAACATGACTTACTGTAATATAATAAAGTTGATCAAGTTTCATTATATTATACTAATTCATGCATCAGTTCCCAACACTACTTCAAATCATTTATATTTTAATCTCGGAGGTTTCAGAATTTAGAAATTAACACAGTTTCTTTTATATTGTAACGCATATGTTACGGAGAGATAAATGATCGCAGATAGGAATAGTTGTAAAAATATCTCCAGAAATATGAAAAATATGTATAACGAATGATATGAAGATATCTTATAATATCTAAGATAAGATGATGATGAAAAATATCATCCGGGCAAGGTTTTGAATAAAGAGTAGGTGTAGTGACCCGAACTTTTCCATGTTTATATATATTAATTGAGATTGATATTTACATGATTAAATGTTTCCAACATGTTAAGCAATCAAACTTGTTAAGACTTGATTAATTGAAATATGTTTCATATAGACAATTGACCACCCAAGTTGACCGGTGATTCACGAACGTTAAAACTTGTAAAAACTATATGATGACATATATATGGATATATATATAGTTAACATGATACTATGATAAGTAAACATATCATTAAGTATATTAACAATGAACTACATATGTAAAAACAAGACTACTAACTTAATGATTTTTAAACGAGACATATATGTAACGATTATCGTTGTAAAGACATTTAATGTATATATATCATATTAAGAGATATTCATACATGATAATATCATGATAATATAATAATTTAAAATCTCATTTGATATTATAAACATTGGGTTAACAACATTTAACAAGATCGTTAACCTAAAGGTTTCAAAACAACACTTACATGTAACGACTAACGATGACTTAACGACTCAGTTAAAATGTATATACATGTAGTGTTTTAATATGTATTTATACACTTTTGAAAGACTTCAATACACTTATCAAAATACTTCTACTTAACAAAAATGCTTACAATTACATCCTCGTCAGTTTCATCAACAATTCTACTCGTATGCACCCGCATTCGTACTCGTACAATACACAGCTTTTAGATGTATGTACTATTGGTATATACACTCCAATGATCAGCTCTTAGCAGCCCATGTGAGTCACCTAACACATGTGGGAACCATCATTTGGCAACTAGCATGAAATATCTCATAAAATTACAAAAATATGAGTAATCATTCATGACTTATTTACATGAAAACAAAATTACATATCCTTTATATCTAATCCATACACCAACGACCAAAAACACTTACAAACACTTTCATTCTTCAATTTTATTCATCTAATTGATCTCTCTCAAGTTCTATCTTCAAGTTCTAAGTGTTCTTCATAAATTCCAAAAGTTCTAGTTTCATAAAATCAAGAATACTTTCAAGTTTGCTAGCTCACTTCCAATCTTGTAAGGTGATCATCCAACCTCAAGAAATCTTTGTTTCTTACAGTAGGTTATCATTCTAATACAAGGTAATAATCATATTCAAACTTTGGTTTCAATTTCTATAACTATAACAATCTTATTTCAAGTGATGATCTTACTTGAACTTGTTTTCGTGTCATGATTCTGCTTCAAGAACTTCGAGCCATCCAAGGATCCATTGAAGCTAGATCCATTTTTCTCTTTTCCAGTAGGTTTATCCAAGGAATTTAAGGTAGTAATGATGTTCATAACATCATTCGATTCATACATATAAAGCTATCTTATTCGAAGGTTTAAACTTGTAATCACTAGAACATAGTTTAGTTAATTCTAAACTTGTTCGCAAACAAAAGTTAATCCTTCTAACTTGACTTTTAAAATCAACTAAAAACATGTTCTATATCTATATGATATGCTAACTTAATGATTTAAAACCTGGAAACACGAAAAACACCGTAAAACCGGATTTACGCCGTCGTAGTAACACCGCGGGCTGTTTTGGGTTAGTTAATTAAAAACTATGATAAACTTTGATTTTAAAGTTGTTATTCTGAGAAAATGATTTTTATTATGAACATGAAATTATATCCAAAAATTATGATTAAACTCAAAGTGGAATTATGTTTTCTAAAATGGTCATCTAGACGTCGTTCTTTCGACTGAAATGACTACCTTTACAAAAACGACTTGTAACTTATTTTTCCGACTATAAACCTATACTTTTCTGTTTAGATTCATAAAATAGAGTTCAATATGAAACCATAGCAATTTGATTCACTCAAAACGGATTTAAAATGAAGAAGTTATGGGTAAAACAAGATTGGATAATTTTTCTCATTTTAGCTACGTGAAAATTGATAACAAATCTATTCCAACCATAACTTAATCAACTTGTATTGTATATTATGTAATTTTGAGATACCATAGACACGTATACAATGTTTCGACCTATCATGTCGACACATCTATATATATTTCGGAACAACCATAGACACTCTATATGTGAATGTTGGAGTTAGCTATACAGGGTTGAGGTTGATTCCAAAATATATATAGTTTGAGTTGTGATCAATACTGAGATACGTATACACTGGGTCGTGGATTGATTCAAGATAATATTTATCGATTTATTTCTGTACATCTAACTGTGGACAACTAGTTGTAGGTTACTAACGAGGACAGCTGACTTAATAAACTTAAAACATAAAAATATATTAAAAGTGTTGTAAATATATTTTGAACATACTTTAATATATATGTATATATTGTTATAGGTTCGTGAATCAACAGTGGCCAAGTCTTACTTCCCGACGAAGTAAAAATCTGTGAAAGTGAGTTATAGTCCCACTTTTAAAATCTAATATTTTTGGGATGAGAATACATGCAGGTTTTATAAATGATTTACAAAATAGACACAAGTACGTGAAACTACATTCTATGGTTGAATTATCGAAATCGAATATGCCCCTTTTTATTAAGTCTGGTAATCTAAGAATTAGGGAACAGACACCCTAATTGACGCGAATCCTAAAGATAGATCTATTGGGCCTAACAAACCCCATCCAAAGTACCGGATGCTTTAGTACTTCGAAATTTATATCATATCCGAAGGGTGTCCCGGAATGATGGGGATATTCTTATATATGCATCTTGTTAATGTCGGTTACCAGGTGTTCACCATATGAATGATTTTTATCTCTATGTATGGGATGTGTATTGAAATATGAAATCTTGTGGTCTATTGATACGATTTGATATATATAGGTTAAACCTATAACTCACCAACATTTTTGTTGACGTTTAAAGCATGTTTATTCTCAGGTGAATATTAAGAGCTTCCGCTGTTGCATACTAAAATAAGGACAAGATTTGGAGTCCATGTTTGTATGATATTGTGTAAAAACTGCATTCAAGAAACTGATTTCGATGTAACATATTTGTATTGTAAACCATTATGTAATGGTCGTGTGTAAACAGGATATTTTAGATTATCATTATTTGATAATCTACGTAAAGCTTTTTAAACCTTTATTTATGAAATAAAGGTTAAGGTTTGTTTTAAAAATGAATGCAGTCTTTGAAAAACGTCTCATATAGAGGTCAAAACCTCGCAACGAAATCAATTAATATGGAACGTTTTTAATCAATAAGAACGGGACATTTCAGTTGGTATCAGAGCGTTGGTCTTAGAGAACCAGAAAATTTGCATTAGTGTGTCTTATCGAGTTTGTTAGGATGCATTAGTGAGTCTGGACTTCGACCGTGTTTTCTTTAAAAATGATTGCTTAACATTTTTGTTGGAAACTATATATTTTTAACATATGAATATTATGTGATATATTAATCTCTTAACGTGTTTGATATTATGTGATAGATGTCTACCTCTAGAACAAGTCCTATTGACTCACCTAATAATAATGAAGAGTCAAATGTAAATTGGAATGATTTGTGGACTGATTCACAAGTTCCCGAAGAGGAACCGGAAGAAGAGTCGGAACCGGAAGAAGAATCGGAACCGGAAGAAGAATCAGAACCGGATGAAGAAATAGAACCGGTGGGGGAAATAATAAAACGGTTAAGTAAAAGAAAATCCTCAACCAACCGACAAAAGTTAATTATGGTCAATGGTGTTTCCGCCAAGGAAGCAAAATATTGGGAGGATTACCAATTCTCCGATGAATCGGATTCCGACGAGAATTCCGATGATGTTATAGAAATTACCCCAACTGAATTTAAAAGGCAAAAGAAAATAATAAGGGAAAGGGCATAAAAATAGAGAAATCTAATTCCAACCCCGATGAACTTTATATGTATCGTCAACCCCCGAAGTCCTTAAGTTGTAACAATGACCCGGGAACCTCTAAACCACCAGGTTTTTCTAAACCAATGTGGACAACGACGGCTCGTATTAGGGGAACATCATATATCCCTAGAAACTTGGCAAAACGAACCAAAACCGAAGAAGAAGAAACGAGCGAGTCGGAATAAGATAGTTGTATTCGTGTGGTGTAATATATGTAATATAGTGTTCTTATGCTTTATGATATATGTAAAAATTGCTTGTATTAATAAGTATTTTTTTATGAATCTAACTCTTGTCTATTTTACAGTTTAAAAACACAAAATGGATAGACAACCCAATATTTTAAGAGACCTACCCGGAGACATGATTGATGAAATCTTGTCTAGAGTCGGCCAGAATTCTTCGGCACAACTATTTAAGGCGAGATCAGTTTGTAAGACATTCGAAGAACGTTCCAAGAATGTCTTGGTTTATAAGAGACTTTCGTTTGAAAGATGGGGGATATCACATTGGGAAACCCATAAGTTACGATGTGTTTACTTTGACGCATATATTGCGGGGAACCCAAATGCTATTTTACGCAACGGGTTAAGAAATTATTTTGACTCAATATATCCGAATATTGGACTTCGTGATTTAGAAAAAGCGGCTAACATGCAACATAAAGAAGCATGTTATGCTTACGGATTAGTAATGTTCGCTTCTCACCAAAGTGAGAACAAGAACATCGGGCTACAACTATTAAACAAAACGTTTCCACAAGTGACGGAGTCGGTAATTGGGGTAAGAAATGAGGTTTTTAGATTATTACGGGACTGTTGGACATTACGTAACCCTCGTCCCTTTGATGACGTTACAACACGCTGTCTTATCAACGGCCATAACGGTTATGTTGCACAAGACCAAGGATGGGAAGTAGTCCTAGTAAAACCAGAATGCATGACTTGTTTCTGGACGTATGAATTACGTGTCTTTATTGCCTTTGCTGAACGACTTGTGTACTAGCTAGAATTGTCTTCACAACTATCTTGTATCAAAGTTATTGTGTGCTATATTTCATGCTTTATGTAAAATAATCGGTATTGTAAGTTTGTAAAATATTGTATAAAAGTTTGAACGCGAAATATTATTATAATCAGTTTTTCATATAGAATTGTAGTAGTTGAATTGTATATTAGCTACTAAGTATGAACTTAACGGGTAGGTACTACCCGAATTTAAACTTATAAAATGCTAATATGAAGAAAAAGCTTTTATAAATGAGTTCATATTATGCTGCGAAATACTATTAACTACTCTTAATATTCTGTATGATTAACTTGTTCCATTTAACTATTTTGAAGGAAATGGCACCGACTACTCGACACACCGTGAATATGAATGAAGAGGAATTCTGTACTTTTCTAGCTTCAAACATAGCCGCAGTACAGGCTGCGCTACATACCAACAATAACCTTGGATCTAGCAGTACAGGAAATCGTGTAGGATGCACCTACAAAGAATTCACTGCCTGCAAACCTTTGGAATTTGATGGAACCGAAGGACCGATCGGATTGAAACGGTGGACCGAGAAGGTTGAATCGGTGTTTGCCATAAGTAAGTGTACTGAAGAGGACAAAGTGAAGTACGCTACGCATACCTTCACAGGTTCTGCGTTAACATGGTGGAATACCTATCTAGAGCAAGTGGGACAAGACGATGCGTACGCACTACCGTGGTCAGCATTCAAGCACTTGATGAACGAGAAGTACCGTCCCAGAACCGAGGTCAATAAGCTCAAGACAGAACTTAGAGGGTTACGAACCCAAGGATTTGATATTACCACGTACGAAAGACGATTCACAGAATTGTGCCTATTGTGTCCGGGAGCATTCGAAGATGAGGAAGAGAAGATCGACGCGTTTGTGAAAGGATTACCGGAAAGAATCCAAGAAGATATAAGTTCACACGAGCCCGCCTCCATACAACAGGCATGTAGAATGGCTCACAAACTAGTGAACCAGATTGAAGAAAGAATTAAAGAACAGACTGCTGAAGAGGCCAATGTGAAGCAAGTCAAAAGAAAGTGGGAGGAAAACGGTGATAAGAATCACCAATACAACAACAACAGCAATTACAACAATAATCGCAACAATTATCCCAACAATCGCAACATCAATCGCAACTACAACAAACGGCCCAACAACAACAACAACAACAACAACAGCAACTACAACAATCATCCCAACAACAATAATAACCGCAACAACAACAACAATCAGAAGCAGCTATGCCAAAGGTGTGAAAAGAATCACTCGGGGTTCTGCACCAAATTTTGCAACAAGTGTAAAAGAAATGGTCATAGCGCGGCGAAGTGTGAGGTCTACGGACCATGGGTTAATAGAACGAAAGGAACAAATGGTGTCGGAACGAGTAATGGTGGAGCAAGTAGTGTCGGAGCAAGTTATGCCAATGTAGTTTGTTATAAATGTGGAAAACCAGGCCACATTATTAGAAATTGCTAGAACCAGGAGAACACGAATAGACAAGGCCGTGGAAGAGTTTTCAATATTAATGCGGTAGAGGCACAGGAAGACCCGGAGCTTGTTACGGGTACGTTTCTTATTGACAATAAATCTGCTTACGTTTTATTTGATTCGGGTGCAGATAGAAGCTATATGAGTAGAGATTTTTGTGCTAAATTAAGTTGTCCATTGACGCCTTTGGATAGTAAATTTTTACTCGAATTAGCAAATGGTAAATTAATTTCAGCAGATAATATATGTCGGAATCGAGAAATTAAACTGGTTAGCGAAACATTTAAGATTGATTTGATACCAGTAGAGTTAGGGATTTTTGATGTGATAATCGGTATGGACTGGTTGAACGAAGTGAAAGCGGAGATCGTTTGTTACAAAAATGCAATTCGCATTATACGAGAAAAAGGAAAACCCTTAATGGTGTACGGAGAAAAGGGCAACACGAAGCTACATCTTATTAGTAATTTGAAGGCACAAAAACTAATAAGAAAAGGTTGCTATGCTGTTCTAGCACACGTCGAGAAAGTACAAACTGAAGAAAAGAGCATCAATGATGTTCCCGTCGCAAAAGAATTTCCTGATGTATTTTTGAAAGAATTACCGGGATTACCCCCACATCGATCCGTTGAATTTCAAATAGATCTTGTACCAGGAGCTGCACCAATAGCTCGTGCTCCTTACAGACTCGCACCCAGCGAGATGAAAGAACTGCAAAGCCAATTACAAGAACTTTTAGAGCGTGGTTTCATTCGACCAAGCACATCACCGTGGGGAGCTCCTGTTTTGTTTGTCAAGAAGAAAGATGGTACATTCAGGTTGTGTATCGACTACCGAGAGTTGAACAAACTTACCATCAAGAACCGCTACCCACTACCGAGAATCGACGACTTATTTGATCAACTACAAGGCTCGTCTGTTTATTCAAAGATTGACTTACGTTCCGGGTATCATCAAATGCGGGTGAAAGAAGATGATATTCCAAAGACTGCTTTCAGAACACGTTACGGTCATTACGAGTTTATGGTCATGCCGTTTGGTTTAACTAATGCACCAACTGTGTTCATGGACCTTATGAACCGAGTGTGTGGACCATACCTTGACAAGTTTGTCATTGTTTTCATTGATGACATACTTATTTACTCAAAGAATGACCAAGAACACGGTGAACATTTGAGAAAGGTGTTAGAAGTATTGTGGAAGGAAGAATTGTACGCTAAGTTTTCAAAGTGTGCATTTTGGTTGGAAGAAGTTCAATTCCTCGGTCACATAGTGAACAAAGAAGGTATTAAGGTGGATCCGGCAAAGATAGAAACTGTTGAAAAGTGGGAAATCCCGAAAACTCCGAAACACATACGCCAGTTTTTAGGACTAGCTGGTTACTACAGAAGGTTCATCCAAGACTTTTCCAGAATAGCAAAACCCTTGACTGCATTAACGCATAAAGGGAAGAAATTTGAATGGAATGATGAACAAGAGAAAGCGTTTCAGTTATTGAAGAAAAAGCTAACTACGGCACCTATATTGTCATTGCCTGAAGGGAATGATGATTTCGTGATTTATTGTGATGCATCAAAGCAAGGTCTCGGTTGTGTATTAATGCAACGAACGAAGGTGATTGCTTATGCGTCTAGACAATTGAAGATTCACGAACAAAATTATACGACGCATGATTTGGAATTAGGCGCGGTTGTTTTTGCATTAAAGACTTGGAGGCACTACTTATATGGGGTCAAAAGTATTATATATACCGAACACAAAAGTCTTCAACACATATTTAATCAGAAACAACTGAATATGAGGCAGCGTAGGTGGATTGAATTATTGAATGATTACGACTTTGAGATTCGTTACCACCCGGGGAAGGCAAATGTGGTAGCCGATGCCTTGAGCAGGAAGGACAGAGAACCCATTCGAGTAAAATCTATGAATATAATGATTCATAATAACATTACTACTCAAATAAAGGAGGCGCAACAAGGAGTTTTAAAAGAGGGAAATTTAAAGGATGAAATACCCAAAGGATCGGAGAAGCATCTTAATATTCGGGAAGACGGAACCCGATATAGGGCTGAAAGGATTTGGGTACCAAAATTTGGAGATATGAGAGAAATGGTACTTAGAGAAGTTCATAAAACCAGATACTCAATACATCCTGGAACGGAGAAGATGTACAAGGATCTCAAGAAACATTTTTGGTGGCTGGGTATGAAAGCCGATGTTGCTAAATACGTAGGAGAATGTTTGACGTGTTCTAAGGTCAAAGCTGAGCATCAGAAACCATCAGGTCTACTTCAACAACCCGAAATCCCGGAATGGAAATGGGAAAACATTACCATGGATTTCATCACTAAATTGCCAAGGACTGCAAGTGGTTTTGATACTATTCGGGTAATAGTTGATCGTCTCACCAAATCAGCACACTTCCTACCAATAAGAGAAGATGACAAGATGGAGAAGTTAGCACGACTGTATTTGAAGGAAGTCGTCTCCAGACATGGAATACCAATCTCTATTATCTCTGATAGGGATGGCAGATTTATTTCAAGATTCTGGCAGACATTACAGCAAGCATTAGGAACTCGTCTAGACATGAGTACTGCCTATCATCCACAAACTGATGGGCAGAGCGAAAGGACGATACAAACGGTTGAAGACATGCTACGAGCATGTGTTATTGATTTCGGAAACAGTTGGGATCGACATCTACCATTAGCAGAATTTTCCTACAACAACAGCTACCATTCAAGCATTGAGATGGCGCCGTTTGAAGCACTTTATGGTAGAAAGTGCAGGTCTCCGATTTGTTGGAGTGAAGTGGGGGATAGACAGATTACGGGTCCGGAGATTATACAAGAAACTACCGAGAAGATCATCCAAATTCAACAACGGTTGAAAACCTCCCAAAGTCGACAAAAGAGCTACGCTGACATTAAAAGAAAAGATATATAATTTGAAATTGGAGAGATGGTCATGCTTAAAGTTGCACCTTGGAAAGGCGTTGTTCGATTTGGTAAACGAGGGAAATTAAATCCAAGGTATATTGGACCATTCAAGATTATTGATCGTGTCGGACCAGTAGCTTACCGACTAGAGTTACCTCAACAACTCGCGGCTGTACATAACACTTTCCACGTCTCGAATTTAAAGAAATGTTTTGCTAAAGAAGATCTCACTATTCCGTTGGATGAAATCCAAATCAACAAAAAACTTCAATTCATCGAAGAACCCGTCGAAATAATGGATCGTGAGGTTAAAAGACTTAAGCAAAACAAGATACCAATTGTTAAGGTTCGATGGAATGCTCGTAGAGGACCCGAGTTCACCTGGGAGCGTGAAGATCAGATGAAGAAGAAATACCCGCATCTATTTCCAGAAGATTCGTCAACACCTTCAACAGCTTAAAATTTCGGGACGAAATTTATTTAACGGGTAGGTACTGTAGTGACCTGAACTTTTCCATGTTTATATATATTAATTGAGATTGATATTTACATGATTAAATGTTTTCAACATGTTAAGCAATCAAACTTGTTAAGACTTGATTAATTGAAATATGTTTCATATAGACAATTGACCACCCAAGTTGACCGGTGATTCACGAACGTTAAAACTTGTAAAAACTATATGATGACATATATATGGATATATATATAGTTAACATGATACTATGATAAGTAAACATATCATTAAGTATATTAACAATGAACTACATATGTAAAAACAAGACTACTAACTTAATGATTTTTAAACGAGACATATATGTAACGATTATCGTTGTAAAGACATTTAATGTATATATATCATATTAAGAGATATCCATACATGATAATATCATGATAATATAATAATTTAAAATATCATTTGATATTATAAACATTGGGTTAACAACATTTAACAAGATCGTTAACCTAAAGGTTTCAAAACAACACTTACATGTAACGACTAACGATGACTTAACGACTCAGTTAAAATGTATATACATGTAGTGTTTTAATATGTATTTATACACTTTTGAAAGACTTCAATACACTTATCAAAATACTTCTACTTAACAAAAATGCTTACAATTACATCCTCGTCAGTTTCATCAACAATTCTACTCGTATGCACCCGCATTCGTACTCGTACAATACACAGCTTTTAGATGTATGTACTATTGGTATATACACTCCAATGATCAGCTCTTAGCAGCCCATGTGAGTCACCTAACACATGTGGGAACCATCATTTGGCAACTAGCATGAAATATCTCATAAAATTACAAAAATATGAGTAATCATTCATGACTTATTTACATGAAAACAAAATTACATATCCTTTATATCTAATCCATACACCAACGACCAAAAACACCTACAAACACTTTCATTCTTCAATTTTATTCATCTAATTGATCTCTCTCAAGTTCTATCTTCAAGTTCTAAGTGTTCTTCATAAATTCCAAAAGTTCTAGTTTCATAAAATCAAGAATACTTTCAAGTTTGCTAGCTCACTTCCAATCTTGTAAGGTGATCATCCAACCTCAAGAAATCTTTGTTTCTTACAGTAGGTTATCATTCTAATACAAGGTAATAATCATATTCAAACTTTGGTTTCAATTTCTATAACTATAACAATCTTATTTCAAGTGATGATCTTACTTGAACTTGTTTTCGTGTCATGATTCTGCTTCAAGAACTTCGAGCCATCCAAGGATCCATTGAAGCTAGATCCATTTTTCTCTTTTCCAGTAGGTTTATCCAAGGAACTTAAGGTAGTAATGATGTTCATAACATCATTCGATTCATACATATAAAGCTATCTTATTCGAAGGTTTAAACTTGTAATCACTAGAACATAGTTTAGTTAATTCTAAACTTGTTCGCAAACAAAAGTTAATCCTTCTAACTTGACTTTTAAAATCAACTAAAAACATGTTCTATATCTATATGATATGCTAACTTAATGATTTAAAACCTGGAAACACGAAAAACACCGTAAAACCGGATTTACGCCGTCGTAGTAACACCGCGGGCTGTTTTGGGTTAGTTAATTAAAAACTATGATAAACTTTGATTTTAAAGTTGTTATTCTGAGAAAATGATTTTTATTATGAACATGAAACTATATCCAAAAATTATGATTAAACTCAAAGTGGAATTATGTTTTCTAAAATGGTCATCTAGACGTCGTTCTTTCGACTGAAATGACTACCTTTACAAAAACGACTTGTAACTTATTTTTCCGACTATAAACCTATACTTTTCTGTTTAGATTCATAAAATAGAGTTCAATATGAAACCATAGCAATTTGATTCACTCAAAACGGATTTAAAATGAAGAAGTTATGGGTAAAACAAGATTGGATAATTTTTTTCATTTTAGCTACGTGAAAATTGGTAACAAATCTATTCCAACCATAACTTAATCAACTTGTATTGTATATTATGTAATTTTGAGATACCATAGACACGTATACAATGTTTCGACCTATCATGTCGACACATCTATATATATTTCGGAACAACCATAGACACTCTATATGTGAATGTTGGAGTTAGCTATACAGGGTTGAGGTTGATTCCAAAATATATATAGTTTGAGTTGTGATCAATACTGAGATACGTATACACTGGGTCGTGGATTGATTCAAGATAATATTTATCGATTTATTTCTGTACATCTAACTGTGGACAACTAGTTGTAGGTTACTAACGAGGACAGCTGACTTAATAAACTTAAAACATCAAAATATATTAAAAGTGTTGTAAATATATTTTGAACATACTTTAATATATATGTATATATTGTTATAGGTTCGTGAATCAACAGTGGCCAAGTCTTACTTCCCGACGAAGTAAAAATCTGTGAAAGTGAGTTATAGTCCCACTTTTAAAATCTAATATTTTTGGGATGAGAATACATGCAGGTTTTATAAATGATTTACAAAATAGACACAAGTACGTGAAACTACATTCTATGGTTGAATTATCGAAATCGAATATGCCCCTTTTTATTAAGTCTGTTAATCTAAGAATTAGGGAACAGACACCCTAATTGACGCGAATCCTAAAGATAGATCTATTGGGCCTAACAAACCCCATCCAAAGTACCGGATGCTTTAGTACTTCGAAATTTATATCATATCCGAAGGGTGTAACGGAATGATGGGGATATTCTTATATATGCATCTTGTTAATGTCGGTTACCAGGTGTTCACCATATGAATGATTTTTATCTCTATGTATGGGATGTGTATTGAAATATGAAATCTTGTGGTCTATTGATACGATTTGATATATATAGGTTAAACCTATAACTCACCAACATTTTTGTTGACGTTTAAATCATGTTTATTCTCAGGTGAATATTAAGAGCTTCCGCTGTTGCATACTAAAATAAGGACAAGATTTGGAGTCCATGTTTGTATGATATTGTGTAAAAACTGCATTCAAGAAACTGATTTCGATGTAACATATTTGTATTGTAAACCATTATGTAATGGTCGTGTGTAAACAGGATATTTTAGATTATCATTATTTGATAATCTACGTAAAGCTTTTTAAACCTTTATTTATGAAATAAAGGTTAAGGTTTGTTTTAAAAATGAATGCAGTCTTTGAAAAACGTCTCATATAGAGGTCAAAACCTCGCAACGAAATCAATTAATATGGAACGTTTTTAATCAATAAGAACGGGACATTTCAGTAGGGTTCTTACTGACGGTTTCACGAGGTACGGAATCGTTTGTATTCTTTGAGAGCAGGTTCAGTCCCTGTGATTTATCCACAGCCTCTTTCATACTTTGCTTCATCTATTTTCTAGTTCCAAACTTTTTTTTTTCCAGCTTTACCACCTTACTATTCTTTGTCATCAAACTTTTGACCGTTAAAGTCGTTTACAGTTTTTGCTGCTTCGTTAGCATTTCAAGAACTATTTCATAGTCCCGGGTGTTTTTCAGAAACTTCACGTTCAGATTATGAAATTCTTAGGGATAGACATTATAGATATGATGGAAGAAGTTCCGCGAGATTTTCAAAATAATGATTGTTGATTTCGCCAAAAGGATAACGATCTGCTGGTGCACCTGTTGATGTTGTCGAGGGATATAAAAGGTTTTCCGGTAATGACGGCGAAAGGACAAGGTATAAATATCATGATTATAATAGAAATAATCTCACTGAAAAGTCGAAGTGGAGCTGTGACAAAATTAGCTTCTTGAAAAGGAATTGTAGGGTTGTTCTTGCTAATAAATGGCAAAGGATTCAATACGTTATGTGTTAAATTATGAATTTGGGTTCGAGAGTTCTTCAGGTGTATAACTGTATGTATAAATCTTCATTCCGTAGGCGAGGTGCGGCGGGTTCAACTTCTCGGTCGAGGTGTTTTCAGGAATCATGAAAGGATTTGAATGCGAATTGTAATCGTCAAGTTACGAATGAGGTTTAAGATAAAATCAAGTGGCAAGCTTGAAGAATTGTTTAGCTTCATATGTTACAATCAACATTTTAATTCATTTTAATTGTCCAGAGTTAGCCGGAACAGTTAGCGTGGAATCCTTAATAGATTTTTAATTAGTTAAATCGTGTGTTTCTAACAATTTTTTTTTTATTTTGTCCAATGTTTTCTTCTTTATGCCACTTGTTGGATTCTGGTAGGTCAAAATCCGAATATGAAATTTGATTGAAAATGGTTATTCTGGGGTGAGCGGATACGAATATCGGTGGTTGTAAGTAAGATAATAGATAACCGTTGAATCAGATTCAAGAATGTACAATATAACTTATTAATGTGAATTCTAAATATTCCTCGGGTACTACCCACCCGTTAAAATATTTTCATCATTAATAGTTTGTACGAAGGAATTTTTAATTACTATCTTTATGAAAATATACTTGCATATATATTTTCTTCAGAGATAATCATAGATTTAATGAGTCAATAAGATATTAAACTCATTTGATTTATCGTTAATTCTAGATTACATAATCTCTAAGACTTTAGAAATTACATAATCGTCATACGATACGTAAAGCGAAGATAATCGATGTAGAACGATATATAGAACGAAGATCATACTCGAAGTACAGATATTGAGTCGTGTGATGTTGATATTCGAGATACAGATTGTGATGTTGAGATTTAAGGCGCGGTTGTGTTTGGGGTGATAAAGGTACTGTCGGCGTTGACGATGGTAGTACGGATTATGCTGCTGGTGCTGCTGTTGGTGTTTGTAACCTTCGCACCATATTCTCCAAAACCACTACCCGAGCACGGAGTTCGTTGACTTCTTCTATTATACCGGGATGATTGACGGTTGGAACGAGCGAATGAACAAGATTTGAAATATGGGATAGTATGTAATCATGATGAGATACTCTAGAAATGAGCGAGAAAATGGTGTTTCGAATAGGTTCGCCGGTAAGTGCTTCAGGTTCATCGTTAAGAGGACAATTTGGTGGATGGAATGGATCACCTTCTTCTTGCCTCCAGAAATTTAGTATATTACGAACCCATCCCCAATTCATCCAGAATAGATGATGGGAAATTGGTTGATCCATTCCGGTAACGCTGTTCTCGGAGCTCGAATGGAAATCCATATCGGCGAAGCTATCGAAGTCGGAGGAATTTGAGCTGGATGAAGAATCCATCTTGTATGGTCGGAGAAATGAATTTTTGGTTTGGAATAGATTATAGGAGTTGGGTTTGGTACTCTTCAATACATAATTTACATATGTATATATAATATCAAAATCCCATGAATTACGGAGAATCTTTGAAATACGTCAGGCAATGTCTATAGTAACAGATACGCTAGGATATGAATTTTGTCTATACATTATCGATGCACTAAATGCAGTAAGACGTGTCTAGACTTAAGAATGATAAGCAGGCAGTTCCCTAAGGATGATAAGCAGATGATTTCCGACTAGGATTGATAAGCAAAACTTTTGACAAGCAGACACGGTCAAAGTCCAGACTCACTTAATGTATCCTAACAACTACTAGTTAGACACACTAATGCAAGGCCTGGTTCGCTAAGACCAACGCTCTGATACCAACTGAAAGGATCCGAAACTAATCATCCGGACGTTGTCCATTTTGATTACAAACGAATTACAATAGTTGATAACATTGCGAGGTACTTGCCCTCTATATGATACATCTTACAAACGTTGCATTTATTCTTAAAAGGCAATCTATAGTTACATCCATAATTGACATATTCGCCTGACATTTCATAATATTCAAATGACCTAAACCGCCATTTACTTAATAATAGTCTCTATGAACTTCAATGACTCGAATGCAACGCCTTATGATATAAGTCCTTAATGGCCTCAAGTAGTATCCTTAGTACGAGATAATGCACAGCGGAAGACTTAATTCATACCTGAGAATAACATGCTTTAAAATGTCAACATAAAGTTGGTGAGATATAGGTTTAATGTCGACAGCGATATAAATATAGACTACAAGATTTCATATATAAACATTTTAATAAAAATATTCTAAGTGGTTGAGCACTTGGTAATCATACTTAACAATTAATCACGTCGCATATTCCCTTTAATATGAAATCTTACTACACTGTACCAAGTGTAGTCACGAAACGAAGTACTGTGCAACCGTTGAATACTGGTCGTCCAGTCCGGTTGGGGTTGTCAGGCCCGATAGATCTATCAACAGGATTCGCGTTTACAATACCGCTGTAAATATTAGTTACCAAGCTACAGGGAAGTATGCCAGTGGTACAACTCAACGTAGAATATATTTTTCAGTTACTTGTGTCCATAACGTAAAACATAAAATACATGTATTCTCATCCCGAAATATTTAGAGTTTAAAAGTGGGACTATATACTCACTTTCGTCTTGAAGATATATATATAATTTGACTTGGTCTCCGGTTGATATCACGAACCTATCCATATATAATATATCAATACCTTTTCTTTTTAAACAAACGTCACATATATATACTTGTTATACTTTTAATACTTTGAATAATTCCTTAGTCCGTAGTTAGCAGTTCGTTGTTAGTAATTCAATTTTAATGGTTCATTTTTAGATGTTTAATATACCCGCAATGAAATAAATAAAACCCCCAACGAAATAAATAAAACCCCATCGTATATGTATTGGTCGAGATTAATCTTGACCCACGGTACCGGTGTTGTTAAATGACGTGTTGCGTACATAAAGTACCGGTGTTGTCAAATGACGTGTTGCGTACAAACATGGGATCTTATGATTAATCTTCTCGTGTTGTTTACGGGTGATACTGAACCATATAAAATTGAATTATAAGTACATATATATAAAATATCATGTTATCTTAGAAATATGTGATTTATTTAATTTTTCCCAATTAATCCCGAAGTTAAACAAGTCTAGGATAACCAATTTTGTTTCGGTCATAGTTTCTTCGTTACAAATCCGTTTTCGTTGATTCAACTTGCCATCTCCTTGGATCGAGTCCCTCTTTAAGACTATGAACTGAAAATACCTTGGTTTGTATTCAAAATCACACGGCATAGGTGAAACTTTAGTGAAACTTATGAAGTTAAACATTTTCCATCATGTAAACAACCTTAAATGATTATTTTTCTAAAAATACTTATACTTTGAGTTAAATCATGAAATTTTTATGTGTTATCATATTCATAGTAAAAATCATTTTTCCAGAAAATAAACCTCCAATTCAAAGTTTAAGATGGTTTTTAATTATCCAACCCAAAACAGCCCCCGGTGGCACTCCGACGTCGTAAAAACAGTTTTTAAGATAATCTTTGAAAAACCAAGTTATACCTTGTTAAATTAGCATATATTTAAGTTATATTACAGGTCTTGGAGTATTTTAAAAGTTAAGTTAGAAGGATCTATTTAGTTTGCAAACAAGTTTGAAAACATTCAAACTATGTTCTTGTTGTTAAAATTTTATACCACAAAATAAGATAGCTATATATATATGAATCGAATAAGGTTATGAACATAGATTCTACCTCAAGTTCCTTGGACAAGGTTGTTGTAAAAGAGGAGTAAGAACCTAGAACCAAAAGGGTGATGGAAGTGGATGAAAGATTGGAAGTAAGTTGGTGTTCTTGGAAGGATTTCTTGAAGTGTTTTTGTATGGTTTTCTTATGGTGTTTAAGTAAGGTTTTTGAAGCTAAATGATGGGGAAAATGCTTGGAGATGATCAAGTATGAAGTTAAGAGTATTTTGAGAGAGAAATGGAAGTGTGAGTATGAGAAAATGGGGTGAAGAAATGGTGTGCATGCATAAAAACGTTTTTAGGTTATAAAGGAAAAAAAAAATACCTAACTTTGTTTTCTTGCTAAATAATTCATGCTACTTGACAAATGGTTGGTTCCACATGTTTCTTAATCATTTAAGGCTGCTAAGGAGCAGATTTTTATTGGTATATACCAATAGTAAATACATCTAGAAGCTGCGTATGATACGGGTACATATACCCTAGGTATACGTATAGAAATCTTTGAGAAAACGGAACGAGGATTCAAATATAGCTATCTTTTGTAAATATACTTATATTGTTTTATGTATTTAAGTCTTTAAAAGTGATTAAATACATTACTTATACGATATATGTATAAACATTATAGGTCATAAGTATTTAAGTCAAATAACGTTACGTATGGTTATCGTTTTGAAAACTTAAGTTAGTAGTTTCAAAATATACTTATAACTTATTGTTATTAATACAAAATGAGATATTAAAACATTTTTAGGTCATGTTAAATATGTATATATACATATATATACACAAACGTATAATTATCATATATTGTATAGTTCGTGATATCATCGGTCAAACTAGACGGTCAAACGTTGTGTAAAACTCTTTTCGAAAACATAAGTCTCAACAATTTGGATTGCTTATCATGTTGGTAAGGTTTAATTTATGTAAATATTAATCTTATGAGTATAGAACGATCGAAAAAGTGCGGGTCAACTTTAGGGTTTTTGCTTATCGTGTCGGAACCATATAGAGATTAGAGTTTAAATTTGGTCAGAAATTTCCGGGTCGTTACAACGTCAAACATTCTCCTACGTATTTAGCAACATCGGCTTTCATACCCGGCCACCAAAAATGTTTCTTGAGATCCTTGTACATCTTCCCCGTTCCAGGATGTATTGAGTATCTGGTTTTATGAGCTTCTCTAAGTACCATTTCTCTCATATCTCCAAATTTTGGTACCCAAATCCTTTCAGCCCTATACCGGGTTCCGTCTTCCCGAATATTAAGATGCTTCTCCGATCCTTTGGGTATTTCATCCTTTGAATTTCCCTCTTTTAAAACTCCTTGTTGCGCCTCCTTTATTTGAGTAGTAAGGTTATTATGAATCATTATATTCATAGATTTTACTCGAATGGGTTCTCTGTCCTTCCTGCTCAAGGCATCGGCTACCACATTTGCCTTCCCCGGGTGGTAACGAATCTCAAAGTCGTAATCATTCAATAATTCAATCCACCTACGCTGCCTCATATTCAGTTGTTTCTGATTAAATATGTGTTGAAGACTTTTGTGGTCGGTATATATAATACTTTTGACCCCATATAAGTAGTGCCTCCAAGTCTTTAATGCAAAAACAACCGCGCCTAATTCCAAATCATGCGTCGTATAATTTTGTTCGTGAATCTTCAATTGTCTAGACGCATAAGCAATCACCTTCGTTCGTTGCATTAATACACAACCGAGACCTTGCTTTGATGCGTCACAATAAATCACAAAATCATCATTCCCTTCAGGCAATGACAATATAGGTGCCGTAGTTAGCTTTTTCTTCAATAACTGAAACTCTTTCTCTTGTTCATCATTCCATTCAAATTTCTTCCCTTTATGCGTTAATGCAGTCAAGGGTTTTGCTATTCTGAAAAAGTCTTGGATGAACCTTCTGTAGTAACCAGCTAGTCCTAAAAACTGGCGTATGTGTTTCGGAGTTTTCGGGGTTTCCCACTTTTCAACAGTTTCTATCTTTGCCGGATCCACCTTAATACCTTCTTTGTTCACTATGTGACCGAGGAATTGAACTTCTTCCAACCAAAATGCACACTTTGAAAACTTAGCGTACAATTCTTCCTTCCTCAATACTTCTAACACCTTTCTCAAATGTTCACCGTGTTCTTGTTCATTCTTTGAGTAAATAAGTACGTCATCAATGAAAACAATGACAAACTTGTCAAGGTATGGTCCACACACTCGGTTCATAAGGTCCATGAACACAGCTGGTGCATTAGTTAAACCAAACGGCATGACCATAAACTCGTAATGACCGTAACGTGTTCTGAAAGCAGTCTTTGGAATATCATCTTCTTTCACCCGCATTTGATGATATCCGGAACGTAAGTCAATCTTTGAATAAACATACGAGCCTTGTAGTTGATCAAATAAGTCGTCGATTCTCGGTAGTGGGTAGCGGTTCTTGATGGTAAGTTTGTTCAACTCTCGGTAGTCGATACACAACCTGAATGTACCATCTTTCTTCTTGACAAACAAAACAGGAGCTCCCCACGGTGATGTGCTTGGTCGAATGAAACCACGCTCTAAAAGTTCTTGTAATTGGCTTTGCAGTTCTTTCATCTCGCTGGGTGCGAGTCTGTAAGGAGCACGAGCTATTGGTGCAGCTCCTGGTACAAGATCTATTTGAAATTCAACGGATCGATGTGGGGGTAATCCCGGTAATTCTTTCGGAAATACATCGGGAAATTCTTTTGCAATGGGAACATCATTGATTCTCTTTTCTTCAGTTTGTACTTTCTCGACGTGTGCTAGAACAGCATAGCAACCTTTTCTTATTAGTTTTTGTGCCTTCAAATTACTAATAGGATGTAGCTTCGTGTTGCCCTTTTCTCCGTACACCATTAAGGGTTTTCCTTTTTCTCGTATAATACGAATTGCATTTTTGTAACAGACGATCTCTGCTTTCACTTCTTTCAACCAGTCCATACCGATTATCACATCAAAACTCCCTAACTCTACTGGTATCAAATCAATCTTAAATGTTTCGCTAACCAGTTTAATTTCTCGATTTCGACATATATTATCTGCTGAAATTAATTTACCATTTGCTAATTCGAGTAAAAATTTACTATCCAAAGGCGTCAATGGACAACTTAATTTAGCACAAAAATCTCTACTCATATAGCTTCTATCCGCACCCGAATCAAATAAAACGTAAGCAGATTTATTGTCAATAAGAAACGTACCCGTAACAAGCTCCGGGTCTTCCTGTGCCTCTGCCGCATTAATATTGAAAACTCTTCCGCGGCCTTATCCATTCGTGTTCTCCTGGTTTGGGCAATTTCTAATAATGTGGCCCGGTTTTCCACATTTATAACAAACTACATTGGCATAACTTGCTCCGACACTACTTGCTCCGCCATTACTCGTTCCGACACCATTTGTTCCTTTCGTTCTATTAACCCCTGGTCCGTAGACCTCACACTTCGCCGCGCTATGACCATTTCTTTTACAATTGTTGCAAAATTTGGTGCAGAACCCCGAGTGATACTTTTCACACCTTTGGCATAGCTGCTTCTGATTGTTGTTGTTGTTGCGGTTATTATTGTTGTTGGGATGATTGTTGTAGTTGCTATTGTTGTTGTTGTTGTTTTTGGGCCGTTTGTTGTAATTGCGATTGATGTTATTGTTGGGATAATTGTTGCGATTATTGTTGTAATTGCTGTTGTTGGTGTATTGGTGATTCTTATCACCGTTTTCCTCCCACTTTCTTTTGACTTGCTTCACATTGGCCTCTTCAGCAGTCTGTTCTTTAATTCTTTCTTCAATCTGGTTCACTAGTTTGTGAGCCATTCTACATGCCTGTTGTATGGAGGCGGGCTCGTGTGAACTTATATCTTCTTGGATTCTTTCCGGTAATCCTTTCACAAACGCGTCAATCTTCTCTTCCTCATCTTCGAATGCTCCCGGACACAATAGGCACAATTCTGTGAATCGTCTTTCGTACGTGGTAATATCAAATCCTTGGGTTCATAACCCTCTAAGTTCTATCTTGAGCTTATTGACCTCGGTTCTGGGACGGTACTTCTCGTTCATCAAGTGCTTGAATGCTGACCACGGTAGTGCGTACGCATCGTCTTGTCCCACTTGCTCTAGATAGGTATTCCACCATGTTAACGCAGAACCTGTGAAGGTATGCGTAGCGTACTTCACTTTGTCCTCTTCAGTACACTTACTTATGGCAAACACCGATTCGACCTTCTCGGTCCACCGTTTCAATCCGATCGGTCCTTCGGTTCCATCAAATTTCAAAGGTTTGCAGGCAGTGAATTCTTTGTAGGTGCATCCTACACGATTTCCTGTACTGCTAGATCCAAGGTTATTGTTGGTATGTAGTGTAGTGACCCGAACTTTTCCATGTTTATATATATTAATTGAGATTGATGTTTACATGATTAAATGTTTCCAACATGTTAAGCAATCAAACTTGTTAAGACTTGATTAATTGAAATAGGTTTCATATAGACAATTGACCACCCAAGTTGACCGTGATTCACGAACGTTAAAACTTGTAAAAAAACTATATGATGACATATATATGGTTATATATATAGTTAACATGATATTATGATAAGTAAACATATCATTAATTATATTAACAATGAACTACATATGTAAAAACAAGACTACTAACTTAATGATTTTGAAACGAGACATATATGTAACGTTTATCGTTGTAACGACATTTAATGTATATATATCATATTAAGAGATATTCGTACATCATAATATTATGATAATATAATAATTTAAAAATCTCTTTTGATATTATAAACATTGGGTTAACAACATTTAACAAGATCGTTAACCTAAAGGTTTCAAAACAACACTTACATGTAACGACTAACGATGACTTAACGACTCAGTTAAAATGTATATACATGTAGTGTTTTAATATGTATTTATACACTTTTGAAAGACTTCAATACACTTATCAAAATACTTCTACTTAACAAAAATACTTACAATTACATTCTCGTTCAGTTTCATCAACAATTCTACTCGTATGCACCCGTATTCGTACTCGTACAATACACAGCTTTTAGATGTATGTACTATTGGTATATACACTCCAATGATCAGCTCTTAGCAGCCCATGTGAGTCACCTAACACATGTGGGAACCATCATTTGGCAACTAGCATGAAATATCTCATAAGATTACAAAAATATGAGTAATCATTCATGACTTATTTACATGAAAACAAAATTACATATCCTTTATATCTAATCCATACACCAACGACCAAAAACACCTACAAACACTTTCATTCTTCAATTTTCTTCATCTAATTGAAGTCTCTCAAGTTCTATCTTCAAGTTCTAAGTGTTCTTCATAAATTCCAAAAGTTCTAGTTTCATAAAATCAAGAATACTTTCAAGTTTGCTAGCTCACTTCCAATCTTGTAAGGTGATCATCCAACCTCAAGAAATCTTTGTTTCTTACAGTAGGTTATCATTCTAATACAAGGTAATAATCATATTCAAACTTTGGTTCAATTTCTATAACTATAACAATCTTATTTCAAGTGATGATCTTACTTGAACTTGTTTTCGTGTCATGATTTTGCTTCAAGAACTTTGAGCCATCCAAGGATCCATTGAAGCTAGATCTATTTTTCTCTTTTCCAGTAGGTTCATCCAAGGAACTTAAGGTAGTAATGATGTTCATAACATCATTCGATTCATACATATAAAGCTATCTTATTCGAAGGTTTAAACTTGTAATCACTAGAACATAGTTTAGTTAATTCTAAACTTGTTCGCAAACAAAAGTTAATCCTTCTAACTTGACTTTTAAAATCAACTAAACACATGTTCTATATCTATATGATATGCTAACTTAATGATTTAAAACCTGGAAACACGAAAAACACCGTAAAACCGGATTTACGCCGTCGTAGTAACACCGCGGGCTGTTTTGGGTTAGTTAATTAAAAACTATGATAAACTTTGATTTAAAAGTTGTTATTCTGAGAAAATGATTTTTATTATGAACATGAAACTATATCCAAAAATTATGGTTAAACTCAAAGTGGAAGTATGTTTTCTAAAATGGTCATCTAGACGTCGTTCTTTCGACTGAAATGACTACCTTTACAAAAACGACTTGTAACTTATTTTTCCGACTAGAAACCTATACTTTTTTTGTTTAGATTCATAAAATAGAGTTCAATATGAAACCATAGCAATTTGATTCACTCAAAACGGATTTAAAATGAAGAAGTTATGGGTAAAACAAGATTGGATAATTTTTCTCATTTTAGCTACGTGAAAATTGGTAACAAATCTATTCCAACCATAACTTAATCAACTTGTATTATATATTATGTAATCTTGAGATACCATAGACACGTATACAATGTTTCGACCTATCATGTTGACACATCTATATATATTTCGGAACAACCATAGACACTCTATATGTGAATGTTGGAGTTAGCTATACAGGGTTGAGGTTGATTCCAAAATATATATAGTTTGAGTTGTGATCAATACTGAGATACGTATACACTGGGTCGTGGATTGATTCAAGATAATATTTATCGATTTATTTCTGTACATCTAACTGTGGACAACTAGTTGTAGGTTACTAACGAGGACAGCTGACTTAATAAACTTAAAACATCAAAATATATTAAAAGTGTTGTAAATATATTTTGAACATACTTTGATATATATGTATATATTGTTATAGGTTCGTGAATCAACCAGTGGCCAAGTCTTACTTCCCGACGAAGTAAAAATCTGTGAAAGTGAGTTATAGTCCCACTTTTAAAATCTAATATTTTTGGGATGAGAATACATGCAGGTTTTATAAATGATTTACAAAATAGACACAAGTACGTGAAACTACATTCTATGGTTGAATTATCAAAATCGAATATGCCCCTTTTTATTAAGTCTGGTAATCTAAGAATTAGGGAACAGACACCCTAATTGACGCGAATCCTAAAGATAGATCTATTGGGCTTAACAAACCCCATCCAAAGTACCGGATGCTTTAGTACTTCGAAATTTATATCATATCCGAAGGGTGTCCCGGAATGATGGGGATATTCTTATATATGCATCTTGTTAATGTCGGTTACCAGGTGTTCACCATATGAATGATTTTTATCTCTATGTATGGGATGTGTATTGAAATATGAAATCTTGTGGTCTATTATTATGATTTGATATATATAGGTTAAACCTATAACTCACCAACATTTTTGTTGACGTTTTAAGCATGTTTATTCTCAGGTGATTATTAAGAGCTTCCGCTGTCGCATACTTAAATAAGGACGAGATTTGGAGTCCATGCTTGTATGATATTGTGTAAAAACTGCATTCAAGAAACTTATTTTGTTGTAACATATTTGTATTGTAAACCATTATGTAATGGTCGTGTGTAAACAGGATATTTTAGATTATCATTATTTGATAATCTACGTAAAGCTTTTTAAACCTTTATTGATGAAATAAAGGTTATGGTTTGTTTTAAAATGAATGCAGTCTTTGAAAAACGTCTCATATAGAGGTCAAAACCTCGCAACGAAATCAATTAATATGGAACGTTTTTAATCAATAAGAACGGGACATTTCAGTTGGTATCCGAGCGTTGGTCTTAGAGAACCAGAAAATTTGCATTAGTGTGTCTTATCGAGTTTGTTAGGATGCATTAGTGAGTCTGGACTTCGACCGTGTTTTCTTTAAAAATGATTGCTTAACATTTTTGTTGGAAACTATATATTTTTAACATATGAATATTATGTGATATATTAATCTCTTAACGTGTTTGATATTATGTGATAGATGTCTACCTCTAGAACAAGTCCCATTGACTCACCTAATAATAATGAAGAGTCAAATGTAAATTGGAATGATTTGTGGACTGATTCACAAGTTCCCGAAGAGGAACCGGAAGAAGAGTCGGAACCGGAAGAAGAATCGGAACCGGAAGAAGAATCGGAACCGGATGAAGAAATAGAACCGGTGGGGGAAATAATAAAACGGTTAAGTAAAAGAAAATCCTCAACCAACCGACCAAAGTTAATTATGGTCAATGGTGTTTCCGCCAAGGAAGCAAAATATTGGGAGGATTACCAATTCTCCGATGAATCGGATTCCGACGAGAATTCCGATGATGTTATAGAAATTACCCCAACTGAATTTAAAAAGGCAAAAGAAAATAATAAGGGAAAGGGCATAAAAATAGAGAAATCTAATTCCAACCCCGATGAACTTTATATGTATCGTCAACCCCCGAAGTCCTTAAGTTGTAACAATGACCCGGGAACCTCTAAACCACCAGGTTTTTCTAAACCAATGTGGACAACGACGGCTCGTATTAGGGGAACATCATATATCCCTAGAAACTTGGCAAAACGAACCAAAACCGAAGAAGAAGAAACGAGCGAGTCGGAATAAGATAGTTGTATTCGTGTGGTGTAATATATGGAATATAGTGTTCTTATGCTTTATGATATATGTAAAAATTGCTTGTATTAATAAGTATTTTTTTTATGAATCTAACTCTTGTCTATTTTACAGTTTAAAAACACAAAATGGATAGACAACCCAATATTTTAAGAGACCTACCCGGAGACATGATTGATGAAATCTTGTCTAGAGTCGGCCAGAATTCTTCGGCACAACTATTTAAGGCGAGATCAGTTTGTAAGACATTCGAAGAACGTTCCAAGAATGTCTTGGTTTATAAGAGACTTTCGTTTGAAAGATGGGGGATATCACATTGGGAAACCCATAAGTTACGATGTGTTTACTTTGACGCATATATTGCGGGGAACCCAAATGCTATTTTACGCAACGGGTTAAGAAATTATTTTGACTCAATATATCCGAATATTGGACTTCGTGATTTAGAAAAAGCGGCTAACATGCAACATAAAGAAGCATGTTATGCTTACGGATTAGTAATGTTCGCTTCTCACCAAAGTGAGAACAAGAACATCGGGCTACAACTATTAAACAAAACGTTTCCACAAGTGACGGAGTCGGTAATTGGGGTAAGAAATGAGGTTTTTAGATTATTACGGGACTGTTGGACATTACGTAACCCTCGTCCCTTTGATGACGTTACAACACGCTGTCTTATCAACGGCCATAACGGTTATGTTGCACAAGACCAAGGATGGGAAGTAGTCCTAGTAAAACCAGAATGCATGACTTGTTTCTGGACGTATGAATTACGTGTCTTTATTACCTTTGCTGAACGACTTGTGTACTAGCTAGAATTGTCTTCACAACTATCTTGTATCAAAGTTATTGTGTGCTATATTTCATGCTTTATGTAAAATAAGCGGTATTGTAAGTTTGTAAAATATTGTATAATAGTTTGAACGCGAAATATTATTATAATCAGTTTTTCATATAGAATTGTAGTAGTTGAATTGTATATTAGCTACTAAGTATGAACTTAACGGGTAGGTACTACCCGAATTTAAACTTATAAAACGCTAATATGAAGAAAAAGCTTTTATAAATGAGTTCATATTATGCTACGAAATACTATTAACTACTCTTAATATTCTGTATGATTAACTTGTTCCATTTAACTATTTTGAAGGAAATGGCACCGACTACTCGACACACCGTGAATATGAATGAAGAGGAATTCCGTACTTTTCTAGCTTCAAACATAGCCGCAGTACAGGCTGCGCTACATACCAACAATAACCTTGGATCTAGCAGTACAGGAAATCGTGTAGGATGCACCTACAAAGAATTCACTGCCTGCAAACCTTTGGAATTTGATGGAACCGAAGGACCGATCGGATTGAAACGGTGGACCGAGAAGGTTGAATCGGTGTTTGCCATAAGTAAGTGTACTGAAGAGGACAAAGTGAAGTACGCTACGCATACCTTCACAGGTTCTGCGTTAACATGGTGGAATACCTATCTAGAGCAAGTGGGACAAGACGATGCGTACGCACTACCGTGGTCAGCATTCAAGCACTTGATGAACGAGAAGTACCGTCCCAGAACCGAGGTCAATAAGCTCAAGACAGAACTTAGAGGGTTACGAACCCAAGGATTTGATATTACCACGTACGAAAGACGATTCACAGAATTGTGCCTATTGTGTCCGGGAGCATTCGAAGATGAGGAAGAGAAGATCGACGCGTTTGTGAAAGGATTACCGGAAAGAATCCAAGAAGATATAAGTTCACACGAGCCCGCCTCCATACAACAGGCATGTAGAATGGCTCACAAACTAGTGAACCAGATTGAAGAAAGAATTAAAGAACAGACTGCTGAAGAGGCCAATGTGAAGCAAGTCAAAAGAAAGTGGGAGGAAAACGGTGATAAGAATCACCAATACAACAACAACAGCAATTACAACAATAATCGCAACAATTATCCCAACAATCGCAACATCAATCGCAACTACAACAAACGGCCCAACAACAACAACAACAACAACAACAACAACAGCAACTACAACAATCATCCCAACAACAATAATAACCGCAACAACAACAATAATCAGAAGCAACTATGCCAAAGGTGTGAAAAGAATCACTCGGGGTTCTGCACCAAATTTTGCAACAAGTGTAAAAGAAATGGTCATAGCGCGGCGAAGTGTGAGGTCTACGGACCAGGGGTTAATAGAACGAAAGGAACAAATGGTGTCGGAACGAGTAATGGCGGAGCAAGTAGTGTCGGAGCAAGTTATGCCAATGTAGTTTGTTATAAATGTGGAAAACCAGGCCACATTATTAGAAATTGCCCGAACCAGGAGAACACGAATGGACAAGGCCGTGGAAGAGTTTTCAATATTAATGCGGTAGAGGCACAGGAAGACCCGGAGCTTGTTACGGGTACGTTTCTTATTGACAATAAATCTGCTTACGTTTTATTTGATTCGGGTGCGGATAGAAGCTATATGAGTAGAGATTTTTGTGCTAAATTAAGTTGTCCATTGACGCCTTTGGATAGTAAATTTTTACTCGAATTAGCAAATGGTAAATTAATTTCAGCAGATAATATATGTCGGAATCGAGAAATTAAACTGGTTAGCGAAACATTTAAGATTGATTTGATACCAGTAGAGTTAGGGAGTTTTGATGTGATAATCGGTATGGACTGGTTGAAAGAAGTGAAAGCGGAGATCGTTTGTTACAAAAATGCAATTCGCATTATACGAGAAAAAGGAAAACCCTTAATGGTGTACGGAGAAAAGGGCAACACGAAGCTACATCTTATTAGTAATTTGAAGGCACAAAAACTAATAAGAAAAGGTTGCTATGCTGTTCTAGCACACGTCGAGAAAGTACAAACTGAAGAAAAGAGCATCAATGATGTTCCCGTCGCAAAAGAATTTCCCGATGTATTTCCGAAAGAATTACCGGGATTACCCCCACATCGATCCGTTGAATTTCAAATAGATCTTGTACCAGGAGCTGCACCAATAGCTCGTGCTCCTTACAGACTCGCACCCAGCGAGATGAAAGAACTGCAAAGCCAATTACAAGAACTTTTAGAGCGTGGTTTCATTCGACCAAGCACATCACCGTGGGGAGCTCCTGTTTTGTTTGTCAAGAAGAAAGATGGTACATTCAGGTTGTGTATCGACTACCGAGAGTTGAACAAACTTACCATCAAGAACCGCTACCCACTACCGAGAATCGACGACTTATTTGATCAACTACAAGGCTCGTCTGTTTATTCAAAGATTGACTTACGTTCCGGGTATCATCAAATGCGGGTGAAAGAAGATGATATTCCAAAGACTGCTTTCAGAACACGTTACGGTCATTACGAGTTTATGGTCATGCCGTTTGGTTTAACTAATGCACCAGCTGTGTTCATGGACCTTATGAACCGAGTGTGTGGACCATACCTTGACAAGTTTGTCATTGTTTTCATTGATGACATACTTATTTACTCAAAGAATGACCAAGAACACGGTGAACATTTGAGAAAGGTGTTAGAAGTATTGAGGAAGGAAGAATTGTACGCTAAGTTTTCAAAGTGTGCATTTTGGTTGGAAGAAGTTCAATTCCTCGGTCACATAGTGAACAAAGAAGGTATTAAGGTGGATCCGGCAAAGATAGAAACTGTTGAAAAGTGGGAAACCCCGAAAACTCCGAAACACATACGCCAGTTTTTAGGACTAGCTGGTTACTACAGAAGGTTCATCCAAGACTTTTCCAGAATAGCAAAACCCTTGACTGCATTAACGCATAAAGGGAAGAAATTTGAATGGAATGATGAACAAGAGAAAGCGTTTCAGTTATTGAAGAAAAAGCTAACTACGGCACCTATATTGTCATTGCCTGAAGGGAATGATGATTTTGTGATTTATTGTGACGCATCAAAGCAAGGTCTCGGTTGTGTATTAATGCAACGAACGAAGGTGATTGCTTATGCGTCTAGACAATTGAAGATTCACGAACAAAATTATACGACGCATGATTTGGAATTAGGCGCGGTTGTTTTTGCATTAAAGACTTGGAGGCACTACTTATATGGGGTCAAAAGTATTATATATACCGACCACAAAAGTCTTCAACACATATTTAATCAGAAACAACTGAATATGAGGCAGCGTAGGTGGATTGAATTATTGAATGATTACGATTTTGAGATTCGTTACCACCCGGGGAAGGCAAATGTGGTAGCCGATGCCTTGAGCAGGAAGGATAGAGAACCCATTCGAGTAAAATCTATGAATATAATGATTCATAATAACATTACTACTCAAATAAAGGAGGCGCAACAAGGAGTTTTAAAAGAGGGAAATTTAAAGGATGAAATACCCAAAGGATCGGAGAAGCATTTTAATATTCGGGAAGACGGAACCCGGTATAGGGCTGAAAGGATTTGGGTACCAAAATTTGGAGATATGAGAGAAATGGTACTTAGAGAAGCTCATAAAACCAGATACTCAATACATCCTGGAACGGGGAAGATGTACAAGGATCTCAAGAAACATTTTTGGTGGCCGGGTATGAAAGCCGATGTTGCTAAATACGTAGGAGAATGTTTGACGTGTTCTAAGGTCAAAGCTGAGCATCAGAAACCATCAGGTCTACTTCAACAACCCGAAATCCCGGAATGGAAATGGGAAAACATTACCATGGATTTCATCACTAAATTGCCAAGGACTGCAAGTGGTTTTGATACTATTTGGGTAATAGTTGATCGCCTCACCAAATCAGCACACTTCCTACCAATAAGAGAAGATGACAAGATGGAGAAGTTAGCACGACTGTATTTGAAGGAAGTCGTCTCCAGACATGGAATACCAATCTCTATTATCTCTGATAGGGATGGCAGATTTATTTCAAGATTCTGGCAGACATTACAGCAAGCATTAGGAACTCGTCTAGACATGAGTACTGCCTATCATCCACAAACTGATGGGCAGAGCGAAAGGACGATACAAACGCTTGAAGACATGCTACGAGCATGTGTTATTGATTTCGGAAACAGTTGGGATCGACATCTACCGTTAGCAGAATTTTCCTACAACAACAGCTACCATTCAAGCATTGAGATGGCGCCGTTTGAAGCACTTTATGGTAGAAAGTGCAGGTCTCCGATTTGTTGGAGTGAGGTGGGGGATAGACAGATTACGGGTCCGGAGATTATACAAGAAACTACCGAGAAGATCATCCAAATTCAACAACGGTTGAAAACCGCCCAAAGTCGACAAAAGAGCTACGCTGACATTAAAAGAAAAGATATAGAATTTGAAATTGGAGAGATGGTCATGCTTAAAGTTTCACCTTGGAAAGGCGTTGTTCGATTTGGTAAACGAGGGAAATTAAATCCAAGGTATATTGGACCATTCAAGATTATTGATCGTGTCGGACCAGTAGCTTACCGACTTGAGTTACCTCAACAACTCGCGGCTGTACATAACACTTTCCACGTCTCGAATTTGAAGAAATGTTTTGCTAAAGAAGATCTCACTATTCCGTTAGATGAAATCCAAATCAACGAAAAACTCCAATTCATCGAAGAACCCGTCGAAATAATGGATCGTGAGGTTAAAAGACTTAAGCAAAACAAGATACCAATTGTTAAGGTTCGATGGAATGCTCGTAGAGGACCCGAGTTCACCTGGGAGCATGAAGATCAGATGAAGAAGAAATACCCGCATCTATTTCCAGAATATTCGTCAACACCTTCAACAGCTTAAAATTTCGGGACGAAATTTATTTAACGGGTAGGTACTGTAGTGACCCGAACTTTTCCATGTTTATATATATTAATTGAGATTGATATTTACATGATTAAATGTTTCCAACATGTTAAGCAATCAAACTTGTTAAGACTTGATTAATTGAAATATGTTTCATATAGACAATTGACCACCCAAGTTGACCGGTGATTCACGAACATTAAAACTTGTAAAAACTATACAATGACATATATAGGGTTATATATATAGTTAACATGTTTTTATTATAAGTATGTATCTCATTAGGTATTTTAACAATGAGTTATATACATAAAAATGAGACTATTAATTTAAGAAACTCGAAAACGATATATATAACGATTATCGTTATAACAACGTCTTACTAGGTACATATGAATCATATTAAGATATTGATACACTTGGTTAATTATGTTAAATGATAAGTAAATATATTATTAAGTGTATTAACAATAAAATACATATGTAAAAATAAGACTACTAACTTAATGATTTCGAAACGAGACATATATGTAACGATTATCGTTGTAACGACATTTAACTGTATATACATCATACTAAGATATATTATATATCATAATATCATGATAATATAATAATTTAACATCTCATTTGTTATAATAAACAATGGGTTAACAACATTCAACAAGATCGTTAACCTAAAGGTTTCAAAACAACATTTACATGTAACGACTAACGATGACTTAACGACTCAGTTAAAATGTATATACATGTAGTGTTTTAATATGTATTCATACACTTTTGAAAGACTTCAAGACACTTATCAAAATACTTCTGCTTAACAAAAATGCTTACAATTACATCCTCGTTCAGTTTCATCAACAATTCTACTCGTATGCACCCGTATTCGTACTCGTACAATACACAGCTTTTAGATGTATGTACTATTGGTATATATACTCCAATTATCAGCTCTTAGCAGCCCATGTGAGTCACCTAACATATGTGGGAACCATCATTTGGCAAGTAGCATGAAATATCTCATAAAATTACAAAAATATGAGTAATCATTCATGACTTATTTACATGAAAACAAAATTACATATCCTTTATATCTAATCCATACACCAACGACTAAAAACACCTAAAAACACTTTCATTCTTCAATTTTCTTCATCTAGTTGATCTCTCTCAATTTCTATCTTCAAGTTCAAAGTGTTCTTCATATATTTTACAAGTTCTAGTTACATAAAATCAAGAATACTTTCAAGTTTGCTAGCTCACTTCCAATCTTGTAAGGTGATCATCCAACCTCAAGAAATCTTTGTTTCTTACAGTAGGTTATCATTCTAATACAAGGTAATAATCATATTCAAACTTTGGTTCAATTTCTATAACTATAACAATCTTATTTCAAGTGATGATCTTACTTGAACTTGTTTTCGTGTCATGATTCTGCTTCAAGAACTTCGAGCCATCCAAGGATCCGTTGAAGCTAGATCCATTTTTCTCTTTTCCAGTAGGTTTATCCAAGGAACTTAAGGTAGTAATGATGTTCATAACATCATTTGATTCATACATATAAAGCTATCTTATTCGAAGGTTTAAACTTGTAATCACTAGAACATAGTTTAGTTAATTCTAAACTTGTTCGCAAACAAAAGTTAATCCTTCTAACATGAATTTTAAAATCAACTAAACACATGTTCTATATCTATATGATATGCTAACTTAATGATTTAAGACCTGGAAACACGAAAAACACCGTAAAACCGGATTTACGCCGTCGTAGTAACACCGCGGGCTGTTTTGGGTTAGTTAATTAAAAACTATGATAAACTTTGATTTAAAAGTTGTTATTCTGAGAAAAAGATTTTTATTATTAACATGAAACTATATCCAAAAATTATGGTTAAACTCAAAGTGGAAGTATGTTTTCTAAAATGGTCATCTAGACGTCGTTCTTTCGACTGAAATGACTACCTTTACAAAAATGACTTGTAACTTATTTTTCCGACTATAAACCTATACTTTTTCTATTTAGATTCATAAAATAGAGTTCAATATGAAACCATAGCAATTTGATTCACTCAAAACGGATTTAAAATGAAGAAGCTATGGGTAAAACAAGATTGGATAATTTTTCTCATTTTAGCTACGTGAAAATTGGTAACAAATCTATTCCAACCATAACTTAATCAACTTGTATTGTATATTATGTAATCTTGAGATACCATAGACACGTATACAATGTTTCGACCTATCATGTCGACACATCTATATATATTTCGGAACAACCATAGACACTCTATATGTGAATGTTGGAGTTAGCTATACAGGGTTGAGGTTGATTCCAAAATATATATAGTTTGAGTTGTGATCAATACTGAGATACGTATACACTGGGTCGTGGATGGATTCAAGATAATATTTATCGATTTATTTCTGTACATCTAACTGTGGACAACTAGTTGTAGGTTACTAACGAGGACAGCTGACTTAATAAACTTAAAACATCAAAATATATTAAAAGTGTTGTAAATATATTTTGAACATACTTTGATATATATGTATATATTGTTATAGGTTCGTGAATCAACCAGTGGCCAAGTCTTACTTCCCGACGAAGTAAAAATCTGTGAAAGTGAGTTATAGTCCCACTTTTAAAATCTAATATTTTTGGGATGAGAATACATGCAGGTTTTATAAATGATTTACAAAATAGACACAAGTACGTGAAACTACATTCTATGGTTGAATTATCGAAATCGAATATGCCCCTTTTTATTAAGTCTGGTAATCTAAGAATTAGGGAACAGACACCCTAATTGACGCGAATCCTAAAGATAGATCTATTGGGCCTAACATGTAGTGACCCGAACTTTTCCATGTTTATATATATTAATTGAGATTGATATTTACATGATTAAATGTTTCCAAAATGTTAAGCAATCAAACTTGTTAAGACTTGATTAATTGAAATATGTTTCATATAGACAATTGACCACCCAAGTTGACCGGCGATTCACGAACGTTAAAACTTGTAAAAACGACATGATGATATATATATGGATATACATATGGTTAACATGAGATTATGATAAGTAAGTATCTCCATAAGTATATTAACAATGAGTTATATACATATAAACAAGACTACTAACTTAAGGATTTCGAACCGAGACATATATGTAACGATTATCGTTGTAACGACATTTAAATGTATATATATCATATTAAGATATATTAATATATCATAATATCATGATAATATAATAATTTAACATCTCATTAGATATAATAAACAATGGGTTAACAATATTAATTGAGATCGTTAACTTAAAGGTTTCAAAACAACACTTACATGTAACGACTAACGATGACTTAACGACTCCGTTAAAATGTATATACATGTAGTGTATTTAGATGTATTAAAATACTTTTGGAAGACTTCAAGACATATATCAAAACACTCATACTTAACGAAAATGGTTACAGTTACTTTCCCATTCTTTTCTTTCATCAAGAATTCTAGTCGTATTCTTACCCGTATTATACACAGCTTCAAAACGTACTTACTATGGGTATATACCAATAGGAACTAGCATGGGATTCCACTCTTGATTATGTCATGTATGACTAATCAATTTTAACTTCTACCATGAGCTAGTCAACTAACTAGAACTCCTTTTAACCCCACTCACCACTCACCAATTAACACTCATCATTCACTCCATTTCACTTCCAATTCTCTTTCTAATTCTCTCTCAACACACCCACACTATTATGAACGTATTTTTCCAGTAGTTAATCATCATCTTCATCAAAAATCACTTCAAGAATCAAGCTATAATCATCATAGGAAGAACACTTCAAGAATACTTCAAAAATCCCTTCAAGTTTACTAATTTACTTCCAAGCTTTCTAATCCATTCCAAGTAATCATCTAAGATCAAGAAACCTTTGTTATATACAGTAGGTTATCTTTCTTATTCAAGGTAATATTCATATTCAAACTTTGATTCAATTTCTATAACTATAAACTATCTTAATTCGAGCAAAAATCTTACTTGAACTTGTTTTTGTGTCATGATCCTACTTCAAGAACTTTCAAGCCATCCAAGATCCTTTGAAGCTAGATCATTTCTTGTCACTTCCAGTAGGTTTACCTACTAAACTTGAGGTAGTAATGATGTTCATAACATCATTCGATTCATATATATAAAACTATCTTATTCGAAGGTTTAAACTCGTAATCACTAGAACATAGTTTAGTTAATTCTAAACTTGTTCGCAAACAAAAGTTAATCCTTCTAACTTGACTTTTAAAATTAACTAAACACATGTTCTATATCTATATGATATGCTAACTTAATGATTTAAAACCTGGAAACACGAAAAACACCGTAAAACCGGATTTACGCCGTCGTAGTAACACCGCGGGCTGTTTTGGGTTAGTTAATTAAAAACTATGATAAACTTTGATTTAAAAGTTGTTATTCTGAGAAAATGATTTTTATTATGAACATGAAACTATATCCAAAAATTATGGTTAAACTCAAAGTGGAAGTATGTTTTCTAAAATGGTCATCTAGACGTCGTTCTTTCGACTGAAATGACTACCTTTACAAAAACGACTTGTAACTTATTTTTCCGACTATAAACCTATACTTTTTCTGTTTAGATTCATAAAATACAGTTCAATATGAAACCATAGCAATTTGATTCATTCAAAACGGATTTAAAATGAAGAAGTTATGGGTAAAACAAGATTGGATAATTTTTCTCATTTTAGCTACGTGAAAATTGGTAACAAATCTATTCCAACCATAACTTAATCAACTTGTATTGTATATTATGTAATCTTGAGATACCATAGACACGTATACAATGTTTCGACCTATCATGTCGACACATCTATATATATTTCGGAACAACCATAGACACTCTATATGTGAATGTTGGAGTTAGCTATACAGTGTTGAGGTTGATTCCAAAATATATATAGTTTGAGTTGTGATCAATACTGAGATACGTATACACTGGGTCGTGGATTGATTCAAGATAATATTTATTGATTTATTTCTGTACATCTAACTGTGGACAACTAGTTGTAGGTTACTAACGAGGACAGCTGACTTAATAAACTTAAAACATCAAAATATATTAAAAGTGTTGTAAATATATTTTGAACATACTTTAATATATATGTATATATTGTTATAGGTTCGTGAATCAACAGTGGCCAAGTCTTACTTCTCGACGAAGTAAAAATCTGTGAAAGTGAGTTATAGTCCCACTTTTAAAATCTAATATTTTTGGGATGAGAATACATGCAGGTTTTATAAATTATTTACAAAATAGACACAAGTACGTGAAACTACATTCTATGGTTGAATTATCGAAATCGAATATGCCCCTTTTTATTAAGTCTGGTAATCTAAGAATTAGGGAACAGACACCCTAATTGACGCGAATCCTAAAGATAGATCTATTGGGCCTAACAAACCCCATCCAAAGTACCGGATGCTTTAGTACTTCGAAATTTATATCATATCCGAAGGGTGTCCCGGAATGATGGGGATATTCTTATATATGCATCTTGTTAATGTTGGTTACCAGGTGTTCACCATATGAATGATTTTTATCTCTATGTATGGGATGTGTATTGAAATATGAAATCTTGTGGTCTATTGTTACGATTTGATATATATAGGTTAAACCTATAACTCACCAACATTTTTGTTGACGTTTAAAGCATGTTTATTCTCAGGTGAATATTAAGAGCTTCCGCTGTTGCATACTAAAATAAGGACAAGATTTGGAGTCCATGTTTATACGATATTGTGTAAAAACTGCATTCAAGAAACTGATTTCGATGTAACATATTTGTATTGTAAACCATTATGTAATTGTCGTGTGTAAACAGGATATTTTAGATTATCATTATTTGATAATCTACGTAAAACTTTTTAAACCTTTATTTATGAAATAAAGGTTATGGTTTGTTTTAAAAATGAATACAGTATTTGAAAAACGTCTCATATAGAGGTCAAAACCTCGCAACGAAATCAATTAATATGGAACGTTTTTAATCAATAAGAACGGGACATTTCAGTTGGTATCCGAGCGTTGGTCTTAGAGAACCAGAAAATTTGCATTAGTGTGTCTTATCGAGTTTGTTAGGATGCATTAGTGAGTCTGGACTTCGACCGTGTTTTCTTTAAAAATGATTGCTTAACATTTTTGTTGGAAACTATATATTTTTAACATGTGAATATTATGTGATATATTAATCTCTTAACGCGTTTGATATTATGTGATAGATGTCTACCTCTAGAACAAGTCCCATTGACTCACCTAATAATAATGAAGAGTCAAATGTAAATTGGAATGATTCGTGGACTGATTCACAAGTTCCCGAAGAGGAACCGGAAGAAGAGTCGGAACCAGAAGAAGAATCGGAACCGGAAGAAGAATCGGAACCGGATGAAGAAATAGAACCGGTGGGGGAAATAATAAAACGGTTAAGTAAAAGAAAATCCTCAACCAACCGACCAAGGTTAATTATGGTCAATGGTGTTTCCGCTAAGGAAGCAAAATATTGGGAGGATTACCAATTCTCCGATGAATCGGATTCCGACGAGAATTCCGATGATGTTATAGAAATTACCCCAACTGAATTTAAAAAGGCAAAAGAAAATAATAAGGGAAAGGGTATAAAAATAGAGAAATCTAATTCCAACCCCGATGAACTTTATATGTATCGTCAACCCCCGAAGTCCTTAAGTTGTAACAATGACCCGGGAACCTCTAAACCACCAGGTTTTTCTAAACCAATGTGGAAAATAACGGCTCGTATTAGGGGAACATCATATATCCCTAGAAACTTGGGAAAACAAACCAAAACCAAAGAAGAAGAAACAAGCGAGTCGGAATAAGATAGTTGTATTCGTGTGGTGTAATATATGTAATATAGTGTGCTTATGCTTTATGATATATGTAAAAATTGCTTGTATTAATAAGTATTTTTTTTATGAATCTAACTCTTGTCTATTTTACAGTATAAAAACACAAAATGGATAGACAACCCAATATTTTAAGAGACCTACCCGGAGACATGATTGATGAAATCTTGTCTAGAGTTGGTCAGAATTCTTCGGCACAACTATTTAAGGCGAGATCAGTTTGTAAGACATTCGAAGAACGTTCCAAGAATACCTTGGTTTATAAAAGGCTTTCGTTCGAAAGATGGGGATATCACATTGGGAAATCCATAAGTTACGATGTGTTTACTTTGACGCATATATTGCGGGGAACCCAAATGCTATTTTACGCAATGGGTTAAGAAATTATTTTGACTCAATATATCCGAATATTGGACTTCGTGATTTAGAAAAAGCGGCTAACATGCAACATAAAGAAGCATGTTATGCTTACGGATTAGTAATGTTCGCTTCTCACCAAAGTGAGAACAAGAACATCGGGCTACAACTATTAAACAAAACGTTTCCACAAGTGACGGAGTCGGTAATTGGGGTAAGAAATGAGGTTTTTAGATTGTTACGGGACTGTTGGACATTACGTAACCCTCGTCCCTTTGACGACGTTACAACACGCTGTCTTATCAACGGCCATAACGGTTATGTTCCACAAGACCAAGGATGGGAAGTAGTCCTAGTAAAACCAGAATGCATGACTTGTTTCTGGACGTATGAATTACGTATCTTTATTGCCTTTGCTGAACAACTTGTGTACTAGCTAGAATTATCTTCACAACTATCTTGTATAAAAGTTATTGTCTGCTATATTTCATGCTTTATGTAAAATAAGTGGTATTGTAAGTTTGTAAAATATTGTATAAAAGTTTGAACGCGAAATATAATTATTATCATTTTTCATATAGAATTGTAGTAGTTGAATTGTATATTAGCTACTAAGTATGAACTTAACGGGTAGGTACTACCCGAATTTAAACTTATAAAACGCTAATATGAAGAAAAAGCTTTTATAAATGAGTTCATATTATGCTACGAAATACTATTAACTACTCTTAATATTCTGTATGATTAACTTGTTCCATTTGACTATTTTGAAGGAAATGGCACCGACTACTCGACACACCGTGAATATGAATGAAGAGGAATTCCGTACTTTTCTAGCTTCAAACATAGCCGCAGTACAGGTTGCGCTACATACCAACAATAACCTTGGATCTAGCAGTACAGGAAATCGTGTAGGATGCACCTACAAAGAATTCACTGCCTGCAAACCTTTGGAATTTGATGGAACCGAAGGACCGATCGGATTGAAACGGTGGACCGAGAAGGTCGAATCAGTGTTTGCCATAAGTAAGTGTACTGAAGAGGACAAAGTAAAGTACGCTATGCATACCTTCACAGGTTCTGCGTTAACATGGTGGAATACCTATCTAGAGCAAGTGGGACAAGACGATGCGTACGCACTACCGTGGTCAGCATTCAAGCACTTGATGAACGAGAAGTACCGTCCCAGAACCGAGGTCAATAAGCTCAAGACAGAACTTAGAGGGTTACGAACCCAAGGATTTGATATTACCACGTACGAAAGACGATTCACAGAATTGTGCCTATTGTGTCCGGGAGCATTCGAAGATGAGGAAGAGAAGATCGACGCGTTTGTGAAAGGATTACCGGAAAGAATCCAAGAAGATATAAGTTCACACGAGCCCGCCTCCATACAACAGGCATGTAGAATGGCTCACAAACTAGTGAACCAGATTGAAGAAAGAATTAAAGAACAGACTGCTGAAGAGGCCAATGTGAAGCAAGTTAAAAGAAAGTGGGAGAAAAACGGTGATAAGAATCACCAATACAACAACAACAGCAATTACAACAATAATCGCAACAATTATCCCAACAATCGCAACATCAATCGCAACTACAACAAACGGCCCAACAACAACAACAACAACAACAGCAACTACAACAATCATCCCAACAACAATAATAACCGCAACAACAACAACAATCAGAAGCAGCTATGCCAAAGGTGTGAAAAGAATCACTCGGGGTTCTGCACCAAATTTTGCAACAAGTGTAAAAGAAATGGTCATAGCGCGGCGAAGTGTGAGGTCTACGGACCAGGGGTTAATAGAACGAAAGGAACAAATGGTGTCGGAACGAGTAATGGCGGAGCAAGTAGTGTCGGAGCAAGTTATGCCAATGTAGTTTGTTATAAATGTGGAAAACCGGGCCACATTATTAGAAATTGCCCGAACCAGGAGAACACGAATGGACAAGGCCGCGGAAGAGTTTTCAATATTAATGCGGCAGAGGCACAGGAAGACCCGGAGCTTGTTACGGGTACGTTTCTTATTGACAATAAATCTGCTTACGTTTTATTTGATTCGGGTGCGGATAGAAGCTATATGAGTAGAGATTTTTGTGCTAAATTAAGTTGTCCATTGACGCCTTTGGATAGTAAATTTTTACTCGAATTAGCAAATGGTAAATTAATTTCAGCAGATAATATATGTCGGAATCGAGAAATTAAACTGGTTAGCGAAACATTTAAGATTGATTTGATACCAGTAGAGTTAGGGAGTTTTGATGTGATAATCGGTATGGACTGGTTGAAAGAAGTGAAAGCAGAGATCGTTTGTTACAAAAATGCAATTCGCATTATACGAGAAAAAGGAAAACCCTTAATGGTGTACGGAGAAAAGGGCAACACGAAGCTACATCTTATTAGTAATTTGAAGGCACAAAAACTAATAAGAAAAGGTTGCTATGCTGTTCTAGCACACGTCGAGAAAGTACAAACTGAAGAAAAGAGCATCAATGATGTTCCCGTCGCAAAAGAATTTCCCGATGTATTTCCGAAAGAATTACCGGGATTACCCCCACATCGATCCGTTGAATTTCAAATAGATCTTGTACCAGGAGCTGCACCAATAGCTCGTGCTCCTTACAGACTCGCACCCAGCGAGATGAAAGAATTGCAAAGCCAATTACAAGAACTTTTAGAGCATGGTTTCATTCGACCAAGCACATCACCGTGGGGAGCTCCTGTTTTGTTTGTCAAGAAGAAAGATGGTACATTCAGGTTGTGTATCGACTACTGAGAGTTGAACAAACTTACCATCAAGAACCGCTACCCACTACCGAGAATCGACGACTTATTTGATCAACTACAAGGCTCGTCTGTTTATTCAAAGATTGACTTACGTTCCGGGTATCATCAAATGCGGGTGAAAGAAGATGATATTCCAAAGACTGCTTTTAGAACACGTTACGGTCATTACGAGTTTATGGTCATGCCGTTTGGTTTAACTAATGCACCAGCTGTGTTCATGGACCTTATGAACCGAGTGTGTGGACCATACCTTGACAAGTTTTTCATTGTTTTCATTGATGACATACTTATTTACTCAAAGAATGACCAAGAACACGGTGAACATTTGAGAAAGGTGTTAGAAGTATTGAGGAAGGAAGAATTGTACGCTAAGTTTTCAAAGTGTGCATTTTGGTTGGAAGAAGTTCATTTCCTCGGTCACATAGTGAACAAAGAAGGTATTAAGGTGGATCCGGCAAAGATAGAAACTGTTGAAAAGTGGGAAACCCCGAAAACTCCGAAACACATACGCCAGTTTTTAGGACTAGCTGGTTACTACAGAAGGTTCATCCAAGACTTTTCCAGAATAGCAAAACCCTTGACTGCATTAACGCATAAAGGGAAGAAATTTGAATGGAATGATGAACAAGAGAAAGCGTTTCAATTATTGAAGAAAAAGCTAACTACGGCACCTATATTGTCATTGCCTGAAGGGAATGATGATTTTGTGATTTATTGTGATGCTTCAAAGCAAGGTCTCGGTTGTGTATTAATGCAACGAACGAAGGTGATTGCTTATGCGTCTAGACAATTGAAGATTCACGAACAAAATTATACGACGCATGATTTGGAATTAGGCGCGGTTGTTTTTGCATTAAAGACTTGGAGGCACTACTTATATGGGGTCAAAAGTATTATATATACTGACCACAAAAGTCTTCAACACATATTTAATCAGAAACAACTGAATATGAGGCAGCGTAGGTGGATTGAATTGTTGAATGATTACGACTTTGAGATTCGTTACCACCCGGGGAAGGCAAATGTGGTAGCCGATGCCTTGAGCAGGAAGGACAGAGAACCCATTCGAGTAAAATCTATGAATATAATGATTCATAGTAACCTTAATACTCAAATAAAGGAGGCGCAACAAGGAGTTTTAAAAGAAGGAAATTTAAAGGATGAAATACCCAAAGGATCGGAGAAGCATCTTAATATTCGGGAAGACGGAACCCGGTATAGGGCTGAAAGGATTTGGGTACCAAAATTTGGAGATATGAGAGAAATGGTACTTAGAGAAGCTCATAAAACCAGATACTCAATACATCCTGGAACGGGGAAGATGTACAAGGATCTCAAGAAACATTTTTGGTGGCCGGGTATGAAAGCCGATGTTGCTAAATATGTAGGAGAATGTTTGACGTGTTCTAAGGTCAAAGTTGAGCATCAGAAACCATCAGGTCTACTTCAACAACCCGAAATCCCAGAATGGAAATGGGAAAACATTACCATGGATTTCATCACTAAATTGCCAAGGACTGCAAGTGGTTTTGATACTATTTGGGTAATAGTTGATCGTCTCACCAAATTAGCACACTTTCTGCCAATAAGAGAAGATGACAAGATGGAGAAGTTAGCACGACTGTATTTGAAGGAAGTCGTCTCCAGACATGGAATACCAATCTCTATTATCTCTGATAGGGATGGCAGATTTATTTCAAGATTCTGGCAGACATTACAGCAAGCATTAGGAACTCGTCTAGACATGAGTACTGCCTATCATCCACAAACTGATGGGCAGAGCGAAAGGACGATACAAACGCTTGAAGACATGCTACGAGCATGTGTTATTGATTTCGGAAACAGTTGGGATCGACATCTACCGTTAGCAGAATTTTCCTACAACAACAGCTACCATTCAAGCATTGAGATGGCGCCGTTTGAATCACTTTATGGTAGAAAGTGCAGGTCTCCGATTTGTTGGAGTGAAGTGGGGGATAGACAGATTACGGGTCCGGAGATTATACAAGAAACTACCGAGAAGATCATCCAAATTCAACAACGGTTGAAAACCGCCCAAAGTCGACAAAAGAGCTACGCTGACATTAAAAGAAAAGATATAGAATTTGAAATTGGAGAGATGGTCATGCTTAAAGTTGCACCTTGGAAAGGCGTTGTTCGATTTGGTAAACGAGGGAAATTAAATCCAAGGTATATTGGACCATTCAAGATTATTGATCGTGTCGGACCAGTAGCTTACCGACTTGAGTTACCTCAACAACTCGTGGCTGTACATAACACTTTCCACGTCTCGAATTTGAAGAAATGTTTTGCTAAAGAAGATCTCACTATTCCGTTAGATGAAATCCAAATCAATGAAAAACTCCAATTCATCGAAGAACCCGTCGAAATAATGGATCGTGAGGTTAAAAGACTTAAGCAAAACAAGATACCAATTGTTAAGGTTCGATGGAATGCTCGTAGAGGACCTGAGTTCACCTGGGAGCGTGAAGATCAGATGAAGAAGAAATACCCGCATCTATTTCCAGAAGATTCGTCAACACCTTCAACAGCTTAAAATTTCGGGACGAAATTTATTTAACGGGTAGGTACTGTAGTGACCCGAACTTTTCCATGTTTATATATATTAATTGAGATTGATATTTACATGATTAAATGTTTCCAAAATGTTAAGCAATCAAACTTGTTAAGACTTGATTAATTGAAATATGTTTCATATAGACAATTGACCACCCAAGTTGACCGGCGATTCACGAACGTTAAAACTTGTAAAAACGACATGATGATATATATATGGATATACATATGGTTAACATGAGATTATGATAAGTAAGTATCTCCATAAGTATATTAACAATGAGTTATATACATATAAACAAGACTACTAACTTAAGGATTTCGAACCGAGACATATATGTAATGATTATCGTTGTAACGACATTTAAATGTATATATATCATATTAAGATATATTAATATATCATAATATCATGATAATATAATAATTTAACATCTCATTAGATATAATAAACAATGGGTTAACAATATTAATTGAGATCGTTAACTTAAAGGTTTCAAAACAACACTTACATGTAACGACTAACGATGACTTAACGACTCCGTTAAAATGTATATACATGTAGTGTATTTAGATGTATTAAAATACTTTTGGAAGACTTCAAGACATATATCAAAACACTCATACTTAACGAAAATGGTTACAGTTACTTTCCCATTCTTTTCTTTCATCAAGAATTCTAGTCGTATTCTTACCCGTATTATACACAGCTTCAAAACGTACTTACTATGGGTATATACCAATAGGAACTAGCATGGGATTCCACTATTGATTATGTCATGTATGACTAATCAATTTTAACTTCTACCATGAGCTAGTCAACTAACTAGAACTCCTTTTAACCCCACTCACCACTCACCAATTAACACTCATCATTCACTCCATTTCACTTCCAATTCTCTTTCTAATTCTCTCTCAACACACCCACACTATTATGAACGTATTTTTCCAGTAGTTAATCATCATCTTCATCAAAAATCACTTCAAGAATCAAGCTATAATCATCATAGGAAGAACACTTCAAGAATACTTCAAAAATCCCTTCAAGATTACTAATTTACTTCCAAGCTTTCTAATCCATTCCAAGTAATCATCTAAGATCAAGAAACCTTTGTTATATACAGTAGGTTATCTTTCTTATTCAAGGTAATATTCATATTCAAACTTTGATTCAATTTCTATAACTATAAACTATCTTAATTCGAGCAAAAATCTTACTTGAACTTGTTTTTGTGTCATGATCCTACTTCAAGAACTTTCAAGCCATCCAAGATCCTTTGAAGCTAGATCATTTCTTGTCACTTCCAGTAGGTTTACCTACTAAACTTGAGGTAGTAATGATGTTCATAACATCATTCGATTCATATATATAAAACTATCTTATTCGAAGGTTTAAACTCGTAATCACTAGAACATAGTTTAGTTAATTCTAAACTTGTTCGCAAACAAAAGTTAATCCTTCTAACTTGACTTTTAAAATTAACTAAACACATGTTCTATATCTATATGATATGCTAACTTAATGATTTAAAACCTGGAAACACGAAAAACACCGTAAAACCGGATTTACGCCGTCGTAGTAACACCGCGGGCTGTTTTGGGTTAGTTAATTAAAAACTATGATAAACTTTGATTTAAAAGTTGTTATTCTGAGAAAATGATTTTTATTATGAACATGAAACTATATCCAAAAATTATGGTTAAACTCAAAGTGGAAGTATGTTTTCTAAAATGGTCATCTAGACGTCGTTCTTTCGACTGAAATGACTACCTTTACAAAAACGACTTGTAACTTATTTTTCCGACTATAAACCTATACTTTTTCTGTTTAGATTCATAAAATACAGTTCAATATGAAACCATAGCAATTTGATTCATTCAAAACGGATTTAAAATGAAGAAGTTATGGGTAAAACAAGATTGGATAATTTTTCTCATTTTAGCTACGTGAAAATTGGTAACAAATCTATTCCAACCATAACTTAATCAACTTGTATTGTATATTATGTAATCTTGAGATACCATAGACACGTATACAATGTTTCGACCTATCATGTCGACACATCTATATATATTTCGGAACAACCATAGACACTCTATATGTGAATGTTGGAGTTAGCTATACAGGGTTGAGGTTGATTCCAAAATATATATAGTTTGAGTTGTGATCAATACTGAGATACGTATACACTGGGTCGTGGATTGATTCAAGATAATATTTATTGATTTATTTCTGTACATCTAACTGTGGACAACTAGTTGTAGGTTACTAACGAGGACAGCTGACTTAATAAACTTAAAACATCAAAATATATTAAAAGTGTTGTAAATATATTTTGAACATACTTTAATATATATGTATATATTGTTATAGGTTCGTGAATCAACAGTGGCCAAGTCTTACTTCTCGACGAAGTAAAAATCTGTGAAAGTGAGTTATAGTCCCACTTTTAAAATCTAATATTTTTGGGATGAGAATACATGCAGGTTTTATAAATTATTTACAAAATAGACACAAGTACGTGAAACTACATTCTATGGTTGAATTATCGAAATCGAATATGCCCCTTTTTATTAAGTCTGGTAATCTAAGAATTAGGGAACAGACACCCTAATTGACGCGAATCCTAAAGATAGATCTATTGGGCCTAACAAACCCCATCCAAAGTACCGGATGCTTTAGTACTTCGAAATTTATATCATATCCGAAGGGTGTCCCGGAATGATGGGGATATTCTTATATATGCATCTTGTTAATGTTGGTTACCAGTTGTTCACCATATGAATGATTTTTATCTCTATGTATGGGATGTGTATTGAAATATGAAATCTTGTGGTCTATTGTTACGATTTGATATATATAGGTTAAACCTATAACTCACCAACATTTTTGTTGACGTTTAAAGCATGTTTATTCTCAGGTGAATATTAAGAGCTTCCGCTGTTGCATACTAAAATAAGGACAAGATTTGGAGTCTATGTTTATACGATATTGTGTAAAAACTGCATTCAAGAAACTGATTTCGATGTAACATATTTGTATTGTAAACCATTATGTAATTGTCGTGTGTAAACAGGATATTTTAGATTATCATTATTTGATAATCTACGTAAAACTTTTTAAACCTTTATTTATGAAATAAAGGTTATGGTTTGTTTTAAAATGAATGCAGTATTTGAAAAACGTCTCATATAGAGGTCAAAACCTCGCAACGAAATCAATTAATATGGAACGTTTTTAATCAATAAGAACGGGACATTTCATAACAAACCCCATCCAAAGTACCGGATGCTTTAGTACTTCGAATTTTATATCATATCCGAAGGGTGTCACGGAATGATGGGGATATTCTTATATATGCATCTTGTTAATGTCGGTTACCAGGTGTTCACCATATGAATGATTTTTATCTCTATGTATGGGATGTGTATTGAAATATGAAATCTTGTGGTCTATTATTATGATTTGATATATATAGGTTAAACCTATAACTCACCAACATTTTTGTTGACGTTTTAAGCATGTTTATTCTCAGGTGATTATTAAGAGCTTCCGCTGTCGCATACTTAAATAAGGACGAGATTTGGAGTCCATGCTTGTATGATATTGTGTAAAAACTGCATTAAGAAACTTATTTTGTTGTAACATATTTGTATTGTAAACCATTATGTAATGGTCTTGTGTAAACAGGATATTTTAGATTATCATTATTTGATAATCTACGTAAAGCTTTTTAAAACCTTTATCTATGAAATAAAGGTTATGGTTTGTTTTAAAAATGAATGCAGTCTTTGAAAAACGTCTCATATAGAGGTCAAAACCTCGCAACGAAATCAATTAATATGGAACGTTTTTAATCAATAAGAACGGGACATTTCATCAACTACTACAATTCTATATGAAAAACTGATTATAATAATATTTCGCGTTCAAACTTTTACACAATATTTTACAAACTTACAATACCGCTTATTTTACATATAGCATGAAATATAGCACACAATAAATTTGATACAAGATGGTTGTGAAGATAATTCTAGCTAGTACACAAGTCGTTCAGCAAAGGCAATAAAGACACGTAATTCATACGTCCAGAAACAAGTCATGCATTCTGGTTTTACTAGGATTACTTCTCATCCTTGGTCTTGTGGAACATAACCGTTATGGCCGTTGATAAGACAGCGTGTTGTAACGTCGTCAAAGGGACGAGGGTTACGTAATGTCCAACAGTCCCGTAACAATCTAAAAACCTCATTTCTTACCCCAATTACCGACTCCGTCACTTGTGGGAACGTTTTGTTTAATAGTTGTAGCCCGATGTTCTTGTTCTCACTTTGGTGAGAAGCGAACATTACTAATCCGTAAGCATAACATGCTTCTTTATGTTGCATGTTAGCCGCTTTTTCTAAATCACGAAGTCCAATATTCGGATATATTGAGTCAAAATAATTTCTTAACCCATTGCGTAAAATAGCATTTGGGTTCCCCGCAATATATGCGTCAAAGTAAACACATCGTAACTTATGGATTTCCCAATGTGATATCCCCCATCTTTCGAACGAAAGCCTTTTATAAACCAAGGCATTCTTGGAATGTTCTTCGAATGTCTTACAAACTGATCTCGCCTTAAATAGTTGTGCCGAAGAATTCTGACCGACTCTAGACAAGATTTCATCAATCATGTCTCCGGATAGGTCTCTTAAAATATTGGGTTGTCTATCCATTTTGTGTTTTTATACTGTAAAATAGACAAGAGTTAGATTCATAAAAAAAAAATACTTATTAATACAAGCAATTTTTACATATATCATAAAGCATAAGCACACTATATTACATATATTACACCACACGAATACAACTATCTTATTCCGACTCGCTTGTTTCTTCTTCTTCGGTTTTGGTTCGTTTTGCCAAGTTTCTAGGGATATATGATGTTCCCCTAATACGAGCCGTCGTTTTCCACATTGGTTTAGAAAAACCTGGTGGTTTAGAGGTTCCCGGGTCATTGTTACAACTTAAGGACTTCGGGGGTTGACGATACATATAAAGTTCATCGGGGTTGGAATTAGATTTCTCTATTTTTATGCCCTTTCCCTTATTATTTTCTTTTGCCTTTTTAAATTCAGTTGGGGTAATTTCTATAACATCATCGGAATTCTCGTCGGAATCCAATTCATCGGAGAATTGGTAATCCTCCCAATATTTTGCTTCCTTGGCGGAAACACCATTGACCATAATTAACCTTGGTCGGTTGGTTGAGGATTTTCTTTTACTTAACCGTTTTATTATTTCCCCCACCGGTTCTATTTCTTCATCCGGTTCCGATTCTTCTTCCGGTTTCGATTCTTCTTCCGGTTCCGATTCTTCTTCCGGTTCCTCTTCGGGAACTTGTGAATCAGTCCACGAATCATTCCAATTTACATTTGACTCTTCATTATTATTAGGTGAGTCAATGGGACTTGTTCTAGAGGTAGACATCTATCACATGATGATGCGGGTGTGACCACGATCTCCAAATTTCAAATTGATAAACTTGGGTTAATATTGAACACAAATCAGTTCATGTTTTATTCCCAAGTATATTCTGTTTTAAAGGGTCATTTCATGTGCACATCAGCTGGTAATGATTTTGAATTCCCTACCATGTGTAGAACCAGCTTTGAAGTCAGCTCCTTACTCATCAAATGTCCTAAGTATAGCTTACAACAATCGGGTCAGCATGCGAAGCTTCATATTCCATGCGGACAGCTTTGGCGTCCACCGGAATGATGAACAATGTAATTTGGATCCTTTCAGTTTGAGTTTTGATTAGAATATAATCTACTCCGATTGGATGGATATGTTAGTGTTTATTTTGCAAGAATAAAGTTTTGAAGTTTTCGATGGCTAACCAGCTCGGAAGACAAACCAGCACGGGTTGTTATAATATAATGTCAAGGCAGCACAACGAAGAACCAGCACAACGTTGAATCAGCTCAATGAAGGGTCAGCAACATGTTGAACCAGTACAACGTGAATGATCAACGAAGAGCCAGCAACAAGTTGAACCAGCTCAACAAGAGCCAGCTCAAAGAACATATGATTAACTTTCAACTTAAAAGGTTACTTAAGAGGCAGCTTCAAATGAAGTTAGTTCGACCAGCAAATGAACCAGCAATTGATGTTAGTTCAACCAGCAAATGATGATTAGTTCAACTAGCAAAAGTTGTTAGTTCAACCAGCAAAAAGAACCAGCATAAGTTGTTAGTTCAACCAGCACGAGGGATCTTTAGAGCCAGCAAAAGTGATAGTTTAACCAACATGAGTTTTACGTGTTCTACGAACTAAGCACTCAGCACGATGAAAGCTAGTTCACTTAGTTCTTATAGTTAATGTTGGACTAGCACTAATCTTTGATGCTTAATCAGCTATGGAAGTAATGATAACCTATCTTTGAATGCTCAGACCAACCAGCTCGATACGTTGATGCTCAACCAGCTCGAGATGATTATGTGCGATCAGCCAGCTTCTAAAGATGAAGACCAACCAGCTTGACAATCTTTCACGAGCACTTATACTTTGGAAATGTTCAAAACTATTTTAATTCAATAACCAGCTCAAGACATGTGCTTAACACATGTGTGGGTGATTCTAGAATGTTGGGTTGTCCAAGAAAGATTCTCATCTATCATTGGCTGCTTTTTATCATGGAAGGAGCATTACAAAGTGGCAGGCTTTTTCAGATTGTGTCTTTAATTCTTATTGGCTAATTTGTAAATGCTTGTCCTTTTTGTCTCTTTTTCCTTTTTATGTTTTTGTCTTATTTACATTTAGCTGTATTGTTCCCTCTATAAATAGAGGCTGATTATCAATTGTAAAACCAAGAGTTGATGAATGAATGAAAGTTTGATAGAGCTTATCTATTTACAAAATCTCTGTGTCTTTACGAATCTTTGATTCTGGTGGCTAAGAGTGGTTTCTTTATCAGTGTTTGTGGTGTTTCTTTATCAAACATTGTGGTGAAATCCCAAATCTTCATTTCTGAGTTTATAGTTGTGGTGAAATCTTTATCAGCTATAATCGAGGGTGTGAAGTGTTTCTAGATTGCTGATTGTGGTGGTATCTTTATCAATTAGGAGTTTAGATTCTTAAATCTTCGTTTCATTCTCTGTAATTGTGGTGCTTTGCTTTATCAGTTGTAGAGGTGATTTGGAGTGTTTCCTTGATTCTAGTTGTGGTGGCTTAGCCTTTATCAGTTAGGGTTGGGATTCTCTATCTTGGTTACTTGTTCTTGAGTGTTTACACTCTATTTTTGCTGGGTTTGCTGTTCGGTTCATTCAGATCTGTTGGAGAAGAAAGCTTTGAGTGAAAATTCATTTTTAAAGTCATAATTACGCATCAAAGTGGTATCAGAGCTTAGGTTGTTCAAATCGAAGCTTTCTTATCATTTTATTGTTGTTTCAGTTCATACTCTGTTTTAGAGCTGTTAAGCTTCATTTTAGATCTGGGTTTTGTTTGTTGCTGAAGTTTTCAATCAGATCTGATTTGTACTCCCAAAAATCAAAATGCTTTCAAGGGTTTTCAAGCAACTGTTATTAGAAGAAGCTTATAGTGTTCATTTAGATAAATCTATTGAAGCTCTCCAGAAACAAGTGGGTATGATTACAAGTTTGTTGGAAAGTGATAAAAGATTTAATGAGAGAAAGAAGAAGCACAAGGCTGATCTGAAAAATGTAAAGTTTTACCCACCTGATTTTGAAGGTTCTTTAAACCCAAAAGACTTTCTTGGATGGGTTCAAGCAATGGACAAATTTATTGAAGTCATGGGTTATGATGAAAGAAGAGGGATGAAGCTTGCTGTGATTAGGTTGAAGAAATATGCTTCTTTGTGGTATGAAGATCTGAAAGGAGAAAGGCATATTTTGGGCAAAAAGAAGATCAAGACCTGGTCCAAGCTTAAAGAGTGCATGCGAAGAAGATTTGTTCCAGATTCTTATGTGCAAAATGTTTATGATTCGAAGAACAATCTGAAGCAAATGAGGATGAAGAATCATCGCAGCTTGATTACAAAATCTAATAATTTCATCAAGACTTATGATCTAATGGAATATGATATTAAAGTAAAACCAATTTTTGGTCAAGATGAAATTGAAGAGACTATTGGAGAATCTGAGTTTGAAGTGAAACCAGTTTATGACAAAGCTGAATTTGAAGAGTTGGAGTTGGTTTGTTATGATACTGAGTCTAAAGAAGTGCAACCAGTTTATGATGAAACTGATGCAAACATTGATGATGCTGATTGCACTGAGTTTGTGATGATTCAAACGCTGCCCTCAATAGCAGCACCCAAGGAGAAATCAAGCTTAAGTGAAGACGTTGATAGCTATGTCAATGTAGCATCATCTGGTTCAACGCAAGAGGTTGCAATGAAGCTGGTTGCAAAGCAGCAGCAGATCACCACTAATCAGCTTGCAATGAAGCTGGTTGCAAAGCAGCAGCAGATCACCACTAATCAGCTTGCAATGGCGCTGGTTGCAAAGGAGCAGCAAATCATCATTGATCAGCTTGAAATGGGGCTGTTTTATTCTCCTACACTTCAAAGCCTTAATCAAATTTATGAGGTAACAGATTTGAATTCACTAGCTACACTATCTTCTATTGAAGATGTTTGTTTCAATGATGTGTCTTATGATATCAATCATATGGAAATTAATCATTCGATGGTAGGAAGACCATGGTTCATTGATAAACTCAATTGTCTTGATTATCACTTGAATACTTACCCATTTGATGAAAAAGGGTTAGAAGCTGATCCTATTGTTACTAATTTGGCTATCATTTCTGTTGAACATGATTCGAGTGATATCCCTTTTAAATTTAATCTGGGTACCAAGTCATTTGAATCGGATTCGAATGAAGTTAATCTGAATTTTGGATCATATGAATCTGATTTGGAAGCTATTAATTGTGTTGCTGACTTGGTTACCAATTTTGTTCAATCCAATTTGGATGAATCTGATTCGGGTGATGATTCTTTTGAGTCTTATGTGATTGTTGATGCTATTGAACCTGATTTGGGTAATAGTTCATTTGGATTCAATTTGACTACTGCTTTTCTTGAAACTAATCTGGTTGCAACAACTATTGGATCTAATTTGGTAGTTCTTATTGAAGATTTTGATATAAAGTTGTGTAATCAGATCCCAAGCCTAGTATATTCTTCACTTGCTGAATTTATTGAAGATTCTAGTTTTGGGCTTGTTCATCAAAGCGGTGTAATGATATCTGTGTTATGTGGTTGCTGGTTATTTTTCAAAGTTGATACAAATAGCAGCCACCGACCAGCAAATATCAAAGTAGGGGGTGACTGGAAGATACGATGCAAGATGAAGAGTGAACAGAATCTGGTTGAATGGATGGTGCCGTTAATTGTTAGATCTGATGCTGACCATATGAAGCTTTATAAGGATAATGGCTACCTTAAGGACTTGAGGACAAGTCCTAAATTAGAAGGGGAGGATGATGCGGGTGTGACCACGATCTCCAAATTTCAAATTGATAAACTTGGGTTAATATTGAACACAAATCAGTTCATGTTTTATTCCCAAGTATATTCTGTTTTAAAGGGTCATTTCATGTGCACATCAGCTGGTAATGATTTTGAATTCCCTACCATGTGTAGAACCAGCTTTGAAGTCAGCTCCTTACTCATCAAATGTCCTAAGTATAGCTTACAACAATCGGGTCAGCATGCGAAGCTTCATATTCCATGCGGACAGCTTTGGCGTCCACCGAAATGATGAACAACGTAATTTGGATCCTTTCAGTTTGAGTTTTGATTAGAATATAATCTACTCCGATTGGATGGATATGTTAGTGTTTATTTTGCAAGAATAAAGTTTTGAAGTTTTCGATTGCTAACCAGCTCGGAAGACAAACCAGCACGGGTTGTTATAATATAATGTCAAGGCAGCACAACGAAGAACCAGCACAACGTTGAATCAGCTCAACGAAGGGTCAGCAACATGTTGAACCAGTACAACGTGAATGATCAACGAAGAGCCAGTAACAAGTTGAACCAGCTCAACAAGAGCCAGCTCAAAGAACATATGATTAACTTTCAACTTAAAAGGTTACTTAAGAGGCAGCTTCAAATGAAGTTAGTTCGACCAGCAAATGAACCAGCAATTGATGTTAGTTCAACCAGCAAATGATGATTAGTTCAACTAGCAAAAGTTGTTAGTTCAACCAGCAAAAAGAACCAGCATAAGTTGTTAGTTCAACCAGCACGAGGGATCTTTAGAGCCAGCAAAAGTGATAGTTTAACCAACATGAGTTTTACGTGTTCTACGAACTAAGCACTCAGCACGATGAAAGCTAGTTCACTTAGTTCTTATAGTTAATGTTGGACTAGCACTAATCTTTGATGCTTAATCAGCTATGGAAGTAATGATAACCTATCTTTGAATGCTCAAACCAACCAGCTCGATACGTTGATGCTCAACCAGCTCGAGATGATTATGTGCGATCAGCCAGCTTCTAAAGATGAAGACCAACCAGCTTGACAATCTTTCACGAGCACTTATACTTTGGAAATGTTCAAAACTATTTTAATTCAATAACCAGCTCAAGACATGTGCTTAACACATGTGTGGGTGATTCTAGAATGTTGGGTTGTCCAAGAAAGATTCTCATCTATCATTGGCTGCTTTTTATCATGGAAGGAGCATTACAAAGTGGCAGGCTTTTTCAGATTGTGTCTTTAATTCTTATTGGCTAATTTGTAAATGCTTGTCCTTTTTGTCTCTTTTTCCTTTTTATGTTTTTGTCTTATTTACATTTAGCTGTATTGTTCCCTCTATAAATAGAGGCTAATTATTAATTGTAAAACCAAGAGTTGATGAATGAATGAAAGTTTGATAGAGCTTATCTATTTACAAAATCTCTGTGTCTTTACGAATCTTCGATTCTGGTGGCTAAGAGTGGTTTCTTTATCAGTGTTTGTGGTGTTTCTTTATCAAACATTGTGGTGAAATCCCAAATCTTCATTTCTGAGTTTATAGTTGTGGTGGAATCTTTATCAGCTATAATCGAGGGTGTGGAGTGTTTCTAGATTGCTGATTGTGGTGGTATCTTTATCAATTAGGAGTTTAGATTCTTAAATCTTCGTTTCATTCTCTGTAATTGTGGTGCTTTGCTTTATCAGTTGTAGAGGTGATTTGGAGTGTTTCCTTGATTCTAGTTGTGGTGGCTTAGCCTTTATCAGTTAGGGTTGGGATTCTCTATCTTGGTTACTTGTTCTTGAGTGTTTACACTCTATTTTTGCTGGGTTTGCTGTTCGGTTCATTCAGATCTGTTGGAGAAGAAAGCTTTGAGTGAAAATGCGTTTTTAAAGTCATAATTACGCATCACATAATATCAAACGCGTTAAGAGATTAATATATCACATAATATTCACATGTTAAAAATATATAGTTTCCAACAAAATTTGTTAAGCAATCATTTTTCAAGTAAACACGGTCGAAGTCCAGACTCACTAATGCATCCTAACAAACTCGATAAGACACACTAATGCAAAATTCTGGTTCTCTAAGACCAACGCTCGGATACCAACTGAAATGTCCCGTTCTTACTGATTAAAAACGTTCCATATTAATTGATTTCGTTGCGAGGTTTTGACCTCTATATGAGACGTTTTTCAAAGACTGCATTCATTTTTAAAACAAACCATAACCTTTATTTCATAAATAAAGGTTTAAAAAGCTTTACGTAGATTATCAAATAATATTAATCTAAAATATCCTGTTTACATACGACCATTACATAATGGTTTACAATACAAATATGTTACATCGAAATCAGTTTCTTGAATGCAGTTTTTACACAATATCATACAAACATGGACTCCAAATCTTGTCCTTATTTTAGTATGCAACAGCGGAAGCTCTTAGTATTCACCTGAGAATAAACATGCTTTAAACGTCAACAAAAATGTTGGTGAGTTATAGGTTTAACCTATATATATCAAATCATAATAATACACCACAAGATTTCATATTTCAATACACATCCCATACATAGAGATAAAAATCATTCATATGGTGAACACCTGGTAACCGACATTAACAAGATGCATATATAAGAATATCCCCATCATTCCGGGACACCCTTCGGATATGATATAAATTTCGAAGTACTAAAGCATCCGGTACTTTGGATGGGGTTTGTTAGGCCCAATAGATCTATCTTTAGGATTCGCGTCAATTAGGGTGTATGTTCCCTAATTCTTAGATTACCAGACTTAATAAAAAGGGGCATATTCGATTTCGATAATTCAACCATAGAATGTAGTTTCACGTACTTGTGTCTATTTTGTAAATCATTTATAAAACCTGCATGTATTCTCATCCCAAAAATATTAGACTTTAAAAGTGGGACTATAACTCACTTTCACAGATTTTTACTTCGTCGGGAAGTAAGACAAGGTCACTGGTTGATTCACGAACCTATAACAATATATACATATATATCAAAGTATGTTCAAAATATATTTACAACACTTTTAATATATTTTGATGTTTTAAGTTTATTAAGTCAGCTGTCCTCGTTAGTAACCTACAACTAGTTGTCCACAGTTAGATGTACAGAAATAAATCGATAAATATTATCTTGAATCAATCCACGACCCAGTGTATACGTATCTCAGTATTGATCACAACTCAAACTATATATATTTTGGAATCAACCTCAACCCTCCAACATTCACATATAGAGTGTCTATGGTTGTTCCGAAATATATATAGATGTGTCGACATGATAGGTCGAAACATTGTATACGTGTCTATGGTATCTCAAGATTACATAATATACAATACAAGTTGATTAAGTTATGGTTGGAATAGATTTGTTACCAATTTTCACGTAGCTAAAATGAGAAAAATTATCCAATCTTGTTTTACCCATAACTTCTTCATTTTAAATCCGTTTTGAGTGAATCAAATTGCTATGGTTTCATATTGAACTCTATTTTATGAATCTAAACAGAAAAAGTATAGGTTTATAGTCGGAAAAATAAGTTACAAGTCGTTTTTGTAAAGGTAGTCATTTCAGTCGAAAGAACGACGTCTAGATGACCATTTTAGAAAACATACTTCCACTTTGAGTTTAACCATAATTTTTGGATATAGTTTCATGTTCATAATTAAAATCATTTTCTCAGAATAACAACTTTTAAATCAAAGTTTATCATAGTTTTTAATTAACTAACCCAAAACAGCCCGCGGTGTTACTACGACGGCGTAAATCCGGTTTTACGGTGTTTTTCGTGTTTCCAGGTTTTAAATCATTAAGTTAGCATATCATATAGATATAGAACATGTGTTTAGTTGATTTTAAAAGTCAAGTTAGAAAGATTAACTTTTGTTTGCGAACAAGTTTAGAATTAACTAAACTATGTTCTAGTGATTACAAGTTTAAACCTTCGAATAAGATAGCTTTATATGTATGAATCGAATGATGTTATGAACATCATTACTACCTTAAGTTCCTTGGATAAACCTACTGGAAAAGAGAAAAATGGATCTAGCTTCAACGGATCCTTGGATGGCTCGAAGTTCTTGAAGCAGAATCATGACACGAAAACAAGTTCAAGTAAGATCATCACTTGAAATAAGATTGTTATAGTTATAGAAATTGAACCAAAGTTTGAATATGATTATTACCTTGTATTATAATGATAACCTACTTTAAGAAACAAAGATTTCTTGAGGTTGGATGATCACCTTACAAGATTGGAAGTGAGCTAGCAAACTTGAAGGTATTCTTGATTTTATGTAACTAGAACTTGTAAAATATATGAAGAACACTTAGAACTTGAAGATAGAACTTGAGAGAGATCAATTAGATGAAGAAAATTGAAGAATGAAAGTGTTTGTAGGTGTTTTTGGTCGTTGGTGTATGGATTAGATATAAAGGATATGTAATTTTGTTTTCATGTAAATAAGTCATGAATGATTACTCATATTTTTGTAATTTTATGAGATATTTCATGCTAGTTGCCAAATGATGGTTCCCACATGTGTTAGGTGACTCACATGGGCTGCTAAGAGCTGATCATTGGAGTGTATATACCAATAGTACATACATCTAAAAGCTGTGTATTGTACGAGTACGAATACGGGTGCATACGAGTAGAATTGTTGATGAAACTGAACGAGGATGTAATTGTAAGAATTTTTGTTAAGTAGAAGTATTTTGATAAGTGTCTTGAAGTCTTTCAAAAGTGTATGAATACATATTAAAACACTACATGTATATACATTTTAACTGAGTCGTTAAGTCATCGTTAGTCGTTACATGTAAATGTTGTTTTGAAACCTTTAGGTTAACGATCTTGTTGAATGTTGTTAACCCATTATTTATTATAACAAATGAGATGTTAAATTGTTATATTATCATGATATTATGATATATAATATATCTTAGTATGATATATATACAGTTAAATGTCGTTACAACGATAATCGTTACATATATGTCTCGTTTCGAAATCATTAAGTTAGTAGTCTTATTTTTACATATGTATTTCATTGTTAATACACTTAATAATATATTTACTTATAATTTAACATAATTAACCAAGTTTATCAATATCTTAATATGATTCATATGTACCTAGTAAGACGTTGTTATAACGATAATCGTTATATATATCGTTTTCGAGTTTCTTAAATTAATAGTCTCATTTTTATGTATATAACTCATTGTTAAAATACCTAATGAGATACATACTTATAATAAAATCATGTTAACTATATATATAACCATATATATGTCATCGTATAGTTTTTACAAGTTTTAACGTTCGTGAATCACCGGTCAACTTGGGTGGTCAATTGTCTATATGAAACATATTTCAATTAATCAAGTCTTAACAAGTTTGATTGCTTAACATATTGGAAACATTTAATCATGTAAATATCAATCTCAATTAATATATATAAACATGGAAAAGTTCGGGTCACTACAAACGGCTCATGCAGAGATCAGATTCCCAACTCCAAATGGAGTAGCCGCCATACATGTAGTGACCCGAACTTTTCCATGTTTATATATATATATTAATTGAGATTGATATTTACATGACTAAATGTTTCCAACGTGTTAAGCAATCAAACTTGTTATGACTTGATTAATTGAAATAGGTTTCATATAGAAAATTGACCTCCCAAGTTGACCGATGATTCACTAACGTTAAAACTTGTAAAAACTATACGTTGACATATATATGGTTATATATATAGTTAACATGATTTTATTATAAGTAGGTATCTCATTAGGTATTTTAACAATGTGTTATATACATATAAATGAGATTATTAAATTAAGAAACTCGAAAACGATATATATAACGATTATCGTTATAACAACGTCTTACTAGGTACATATGAATCATATTAAGATATTGATAATGCTAAAAACGAACATATATTTCATAGCATTATTCCTCAAAAAAGACAAGCTTTTAGTTGCAATTGTTCTATTTACAAGTGATATTCGTTTAAATAATAAAAGGTGAAGACAAAAGACAGATTCGACGAATTGTAGACGCAAACGACCAAAAAGCTCAAAAGTACAAAAGACAATCAAAGAGGTTCCAATTATTGATAAGAAACGTCTTGAAATTACAAGAGTACAAGATTAAAAATGAAAAGTACAAGATATTAAATTGTACGCAAGGACGTTCGAAAATCCAGAACCGGGACCAGAGTCAACTCTTAACGCTCGACGCAACGGACTAAAAATTACAAGTTAACTATGTATATAAATATAATATAATATATAATTAATTATATTAATTATATATATTTTATATTTATAAAATAAATCGTTGGCAAACAAAGAGCCAAATGTGGGTGAGCTGTGAAAACGATCTCCGCGACTCGCGAAGTTTGAAGAAGAAAAGGGCCGCGAGTCGCGGAGCCCCAAAAACTAAAACTCCCTATAAAGCCCAACGAATTCTGATCAATTTTTCATCTAAAAAATATCCATCTCTCTATCTATATACGTAATATTTATATTTATATTTTAATTTTAATTTTAATTTTAATTTTAATTTTAATCCTAATAATAAGGGTATGTTAGCGAATGTTGTAAGGGTGTAAGTCGAAATTCTGTCCGTGTAACGCTACGCTATTTTTAATCGTTGTAAGTTATGTTCAACCTTTTTAATTTAATGTCTCGTAGCTAAGTTATTATTATGCTTATTTAATCCGAAGTAATCATGATGTTGGGCTAATTACTAAAATTGGGTAATTGGGCTTTGTACCATAATTGGGGTTTGGATAAAAGAACGACACTTATGGAAATTAGACTATGGGCTATTAATGGGCTTTATATTTGTTTAACTAAATGATAGTTTGTTAATGTTAATATAAAGATTTACAATTAGGCGTCCCTATAAATTACCATATACACTCGATCGGACACGATGGGCGGGGTATTTATATGTACGAATAATCGTTCATTTAATCGGACACTGGAATGGATTAATAGCCACTAGAATAATTAAAACAGGGGTGAAATTATGTACAAGGACACTTGGTATAATTTGAAATGTCCCGTTCTTATTGATTAAAAACGTTCCATATTAATTGATTTCGTTGCGAGGTTTTGACCTCTATATGAGACGTTTTTCAAAGACTGCATTCATTTTAAAACAAACCATAACCTTTATTTCATAAATAAAGGTTTAAAAACTTTACGTAGATTATCAAATAATGATAATCTAAAATATCCTGTTTACACACGACCATTACATAATGGTTTACAATACAAATATGTTACATCGAAATCAGTTTCTTGAATGCAGTTTTTACACAATATCATACAAACATGGACTCCAAATCTTGTCCTTATTTTAGTATGCAACAGCGGAAGCTCTTAGTATTCACCTGAGAATAAACATGCTTTAAACGTCAACAAAAATGTTGGTGAGTTATAGGTTTAACCTATATATATATATCAAATCGTAACAATAGACCACAAGATTTCATATTTCAATACACATCTCATACATAGAGATAAAATTCATTCATATGGTGAACACCTGGTAACCGACATTAACAAGATGCATATATAAGAATATCCCCATCATTCCGGGACACCCTTCGGATATGATATAAATTTCGAAGTACTAAAGCATCCGGTACTTTGGATGGGGTTTGTTAAGCCCAATAGATCTATCTTTAGGATTCGCGTTAATTAGGGTGTCTGTTCCCTAATTCTTAGATTACCAGACTTAATAAAAAGGGGCATATTCGATTTCGATAATTCAACCATAGAATGTAGTTTCAAGTACTTGTGTCTATTTTGTAAATCATTTATAAAACCTGCATGTATTCTCATCCCAAAAATATTAGATTTTAAAAGTGGGACTATAACTCACTTTCACAGATTTTTACTTCGTCGGGAAGTAAGACTTGGCCACTGGTTGATTCACGAACCTATAATAATATATACATATATATCAAAGTATGTTCAAAATATATTTACAACACTTTTAATATATTTTGATGTTTTAAGTTTATTAAGTCAGCTGTCCTCGTTAGTAACCTACAACTAGTTGTCCATAGTTAGATGTACAGAAATAAATCGATAAATATTATCTTGAATCAATCCACGACCCAGTGTATACGTATCTCAGTATTGATCACAACTCAAACTATATATATTTTGGAATCAACCTCAACCCTGTATAGCTAACTCCAACATTCACATATAGAGTGTCTATGGTTGTTCCGAAATATATATAGATGTGTCGACATGATAGGTCGAAACATTGTATACATGTCTATGGTATCTCAAGATTACATAATATACAATACAAGTTGATTAAGTTATGGTTGGAATAGATTTGTTACCAATTTTCACGTAGCTAAAATGAGAAAAATTATCCAATCTTGTTTTACCCATAACTTCTTCATTTTAAATCCGTTTTGAGTGAATCAAATTGCTATGGTTTCATATTGAACTCTATTTTATGAATCTAAATATAAAAAGTATAGGTTTATAGTCGGAAAAATAAGTTACAAGTCATTTTTGTAAAGGTAGTCATTTCAGTCGAAAGAACGACGTCTAGATGACCATTTTAGAAAACATACTTCCACTTTGAATTTAACCATAATTTTTGGATATAGTTTCATGTTCATAATAAAAATCATTTTCTCAGAATAACAACTTTTAAATCAAAGTTTATCATAGTTTTTAATTTACTAACCCAAAACAGCCCGCGGTGTTACTACGACGGCGTAAATCCGGTTTTACGGTGTTTTTCGTGTTTCCAGGTTTTAAATCATTAAGTTAGCATATCATATAGATATAGAACATGTATTTAGTTGATTTTAAAATTCAAATTAGAAGGATTAACTTTTGTTTGCGAACAAGTTTAGAATTAACTAAACTATGTTCTAGTGATTACAAGTTTAAACCTTCGAATAAGATAGCTTTATATGTATGAATCGAATGATGTTATGAACATCATTACTACCTTAAGTTCCTTGGAATAACCTACTGGAAAAGAGAAAAATGGATCTAGCTTCAACGGATCCTTGGATGGCTCGAAGTTCTTGAAGCAGAATCATGACACGAAAACAAGTTCAAGTAAGATCATCACTTGAAATAAGATTGTTATAGTTATAGAAATTGAACCAAAGTTTGAATATGATTATTACCTTGTATTAGAATGATAACCTACTGTAAGAAACAAAGATTTCTTGAGGTTGGATGATCACCTTACAAGATTGGAAGTGAGCTAGCAAACTTGAAAGTATTCTTGATTTTATGTAACTAGAACTTATTGAATATATGAAGAACACTTAGAACTTGAAGATAGAACTTGAGAGAGATCAATTAGATGAAGAAAATTGAAGAATGAAAGTGTTTGTAGGTGTTTTTGGTCGTTGGTGTATGGATTAGATATAAAGGATATGTAATTTTGTTTTCATGTAAATAAGTCATGAATGATTACTCATATTTTTGTAATTTTATGAGATATTTCATGCTAGTTGCCAAATGATGGTTCCCACATGTGTTAGGTGACTCACATGGGCTGCAAACAGCTGATCATTGGAGTGTATATACCAATAGTACATACATCTAAAATCTGTGTATTGTACGAGTACGAATACGGGTGCATACGAGTAGAATTGTTGATGAAACTGAACGAGGATGTAATTGTAAGCATTTTTGTTAAGTAGAAGTATTTTGATAAGTGTATTGAAGTCTTTCAAAAATGTATAAATACATATTAAAACACTACATGTATATACATTTTAACTGAGTCGTTAAGTCGTTACATGTAAGTGTTGTTTTGAAACCTTTAGGTTAACGATCTTGTTAAATGTTGTTAACCCAATGTTTATAATATCAAATGAGATTTTAAATTATTATATTATCATGATATTATCATGTATGAATATCTCTTAATATGATATATATACATTAAATGTCTTTACAACGATAATCGTTACATAATGTCTCGTTTAAAAATCATTAAGTTAGTAGTCTTGTTTTTACATATGTAGTTCATTGTTAATATACTTAATGATATGTTTACTTATCATAGTATCATGTTAACTATATATATATATATATGTCATCATATAGTTTTTACAAGTTTTAACGTTCGTGAATCACCGGTCAACTTGGGTGGTCAATTGTCTATATGAAACATATTTCAATTAATCAAGTCTTAACAAGTTTGATTGCTTAACATGTTGGAAACATTTAATCATGTAAACATTTCAGACCTATACCGGGTTCCGTCTTCCCGAATATTAAGATGCTTCTCCGATCCTTTGGGTATTTCATCCTTTAAATTTCCCTCTTTTAAAACTCCTTGTTGCGCCTCCTTTATTTGAGTAGTAAGGTTATTATGAATCATTATATTCATAGATTTTACTCGAATGGATTCTCTGTCCTTCCTGCTCAAGGCATCGGCTACCACATTTGCCTTCCCTGGGTGGTAACGAATCTCAAAGTCGTAATCATTCAATAATTCAATCCACCTACGCTGCCTCATATTCAGTTGTTTCTGATTAAATATGTGTTGAACACTTTTGTGGTCGGTATATATAATACTTTTGACCGCATATAAGTAGTGCCTCCAAGTCTTTAATGCAAAAACAACCGCACCTAATTCCAAATCATGCGTCGTATAATTTTGTTCGTGAATCTTCAATTGTCTAGACGCATAAGCAATCACCTTCGTTCGTTGCATTAATACACAACCGAGACCTTGCTTTGATGCGTCACAATAAATCAAAAAATCATCATTCCCTTCAGGCAATGACAATATAGGTACCGTAGTTAGCTTTTTCTTCAATAACTGAAACGCTTTTTCTTGTTCATCATTCCATTCAAATTTCTTCCCTTTATGCGTTAATGCAGTCAAGGGTTTTGCTATTCTGGAAAAGTCTTGGATGAACCTTCTGTAGTAACCAGCTAGTCCTAAAAACTGGCGTATGTGTTTCGGAGTTTTCGGGGTTTCCCACTTTTCAACAGTTTCTATCTTTGCCGGATCCACCTTAATACCTTCTTTGTTCACTATGTGACCGAGGAATTGAACTTCTTCCAACCAAAATGCACACTTTGAAAACTTAGCGTACAATTCTTCCTTCCTCAATACTTCTAACACCTTTCTCAAATGTTCACCGTGTTCTTGGTCATTCTTTGAGTAAATAAGTATGTCATCAATGAAAACAATGACAAACTTGTCAAGGTATGGTCCACACACTCAGTTCATAAGGTCCATGAACACAGCTGGTGCATTAGTTAAACCAAACGGCATGACCATAAACTCGTAATGACCGTAACGTGTTCTGAAAGCAGTCTTTGGAATATCATCTTCTTTCACCCGCATTTGATGATACCCGGAACGTAAGTCAATCTTTGAATAAACAGACGAGCCTTGTAGTTGATCGAATAAGTCGTCAATTCTCGGTAGTGGGTAGCGGTTCTTGATGGTAAGTTTGTTCAACTCTCGGTAGTCGATACACAACCTGAATGTACCATCTTTCTTCTTGACAAACAAAACAGGAGCTCCCCACGGTGATGTGCTTGGTCGAATGAAACCACGCTCTAAAAGTTCTTGTAATTGGCTTTGCAGTTCTTTCATCTCGCTGGGTGCGAGTCTGTAAGGAGCACGAGCTATTGGTGCAGCTCCTGGTACAAGATCTATTTGAAATTCAACGGATCGATGTGGGGGTAATCCCGGTAATTCTTTCGGAAATACATCGGGAAATTCTTTTGCAATGGGAACATCATTGATGCTCTTTTCTTCAGTTTGTACTTTCTCGACGTGTGCTAGAACAGCATAGCAACCTTTTCTTATTAGTTTTTGTGCCTTCAAATTACTAATAAGATGTAGCATCGTGTTGCCCTTTTCTCCGTACACCATTAAGGGTTTTCCTTTTTCTCGTATAATGCGAATTGCATTTTTGTATCAAACGATCTCTGCTTTCACTTCTTTCAACCAGTCCATACCGATTATCACATCAAAACTCCCTAACTCTACTGGTATCAAATTAATCTTAAATGTTTCGCTAACCAGTTTAATTTCTCGATTCTGACATATATTATCTGCTGAAATTAATTTACCATTTGCTAATTCGAGTAAAAATTTACTATCTAAAGGCGTCAATGGACAACTTAATTTAGCACAAACATCTCTACTCATATAGCTCCTATCCGCACCCGAATCAAATAAAACGTAAGCAGATTTATTGTCAATAAGAAACGTACCCGTAACAAGCTCCGGGTCTTCCTGTGCCTCTGCCGCATTAATATTGAAAACTCTTCCACGGCCTTGTCCATTCGTGTTCACCTGGTTCGGGCAATTTCTAATAATGTGGCCCGATTTTCCACATTTATAACAAACTACATTGGCATAACTTGCTCCGACACTACTTGCTCCGCCATTACTCGTTCCGACACCATTTGTTCCTTTCGTTCTATTAACCCCTGGTCCGTAGACCTCACACTTCGCCGCGCTATGACCATTTCTTTTACACTTGTTGCAAAATTTGGTGCAAAACCCCGAGTGATACTTTTCACACCTTTGGCATAGCTGCTTCTGATTGTTGTTGTTGTTGCGGTTATTATTATTGTTGGGATGATTGTTGTAGTTGCTGTTGTTGTTGTTGTTGTTGTTGTTGGGCCGTTTGTTGTAGTTGCGATTGATGTTGCGATTGTTGGGATAATTGTTGCGATTATTATTGTAATTGCTGTTGTTGTTGTATTGGTGATTCTTATCACCGTTTTCCTCCCACTTTCTTTTGACTTGCTTCACATTGGCCTCTTCAGCTGTCTATTCTTTAATTCTTTCTTCAATCTGGTTCACTAGTTTGTGAGCCATTCTACATGCCTGTTGTATGGAGGCGGGCTCGTGTGAACTTATATCTTCTTGGATTCTTTCCGGTAATCCTTTCACAAACGCGTCGATCTTCTCTTCCTCATCTTCGAACGCTCCCGGACACAATAGGCACAATTTTGTGAATCGTCTTTCGTACGTGGTAATATCAAATCCTTGGGTTCGTAACCCTCTAAGTTCTGTCTTGAGCTTATTGACCTCAGTTCTGGGACGGTACTTCTCGTTCATCAAGTGCTTGAATGCTGACCACGGTAGTGCGTACGCATCATCTTGTCCCATTTGCTCTAGATAGGTATTCCACCATGTTAACGCAGAACGTGTGAAGGTATGCGTAGCGTACTTCACTTTGTCCTCTTCAGTACACTTACTTATGGAAAACACCGATTCGACCTTCTCGGTCCACCGTTTCAATCCGATCGGTCCTTCGGTTCCATCAAATTCCAAAGGTTTGCAGGCAGTGAATTCTTTATAGGTGCATCCTACACGATTTCCTGTACTGCTAGATCCAAGGTTGTTGTTGGTATGTAGCGCAGCCTGTACTGCGGCTATGTTTGAAGCTAGAAAAGTACGGAATTCCTCTTCATTCATATTCACGATGTGTCGAGTAGTTGGTGCCATTTCCTTCAAAATAGTCAAATGGAATAAGTTAATCATACAGAATATTAAGAGTAGTTAATAGTATTTCGTAGCATAATATGAACTCATTTATAAAAGCTTTTTCTTCATATTAGCGTTTTATAAGTTTAAATTCGGGTATTACCTACCCGTTAAGTTCATACTTAGTAGCTAATATACAATTCAACTACTACAATTCTATATGAAAAACTGATTATAATAATATTTCGCGTTCAAACTTTTACACAATATTTTACAAACTTACAATACCGCTTATTTTACATATAGCATGAAATATAGCACATAATAAATTTGATACAAGATGGTTGTGAAGATAATTCTAGCTAGTACACAAGTCGTTCAGCAAAGGCAATAAAGACACGTAATTCATACGTCCAGAAACAAGTCATGCATTATGGTTTTACTAGGATTACTTCCCATCCTTGGTCTTGTGGAACATAACCGTTATGGCCATTGATAAGACAGCGTGTTGTAACGTCGTCAAAGGGACGAGGGTTACGTAATGTCCAACAGTCCCGTAACAATCTAAAAACCTCATTTCTTACCCCAAGTACCGACTCCGTCACTTGTGGGAACGTTTTGTTTAATAGCTGTAGCCCGATGTTCTTTTTCTCACTTTGGTGAGAAGCGAACATTACTAACCCGTAAGCATAGCATGCTTCTTTATGTTGCATGTTAGCCGCTTTTTCTAAATCATGAAGTCCTATATTCGGATACATTGAGTCAAAATAATTTCTTAACCCGTTGCGTAAAATAGCATTTGGGTTCCCCGCAATATATGCGTCAAAGTAAACACATCGTAACTTATGGGTTTCCCAATGTGATATCCCCCATCTTTCAAACAAAAGTCTCTTATAAACCAAGACATTCTTGGAACGTTCTTCGAATGTCTTACAAACTGATCTCGCCTTAAATAATTGTGCCGAAGAATTCTGACCGACTCTAGACAAGATTTCATCAATCATGTCTCCGGGTAGGTCTCTTAAAATATTGGGTTGTCTATCCATTTTGTGTTTTTATACTGTAAAATAGACAAGAGTTAGATTCATAAAAAAAAAATACTTATTAATACAAGCAATTTTTACATATATCATAAAGCATAAGCACACTATATTACATATATTACACCACACGAATACAACTATCTTATTCCGACTCGCTTGTTTCTTCTTCTTCGGTTTTGGTTCGTTTTGCCAAGTTTCTAGTGATATATGATGTTCCCCTAATACGAGCCGTCGTTATCCACATTGGTTTAGAAAAACCTGGTGGTTTAGAGGTTCCCGAGTCATTGTTACAACTTAAGGACTTCGGGGGTTGACGATACATATAAAGTTCATCGGGGTTGGAATTAGATTTCTCTATTTTTATGCCCTTTCCCTTATTATTTTCTTTTGCCTTTTTAAATTCAGTTGGGGTAATTTCTATAACATCATCGGAATTCTCGTCGGAATCCGATTCATCGGAGAATTGGTATTCCTCCCAATATTTTGCTTCCTTGGCGGAAACACCATTGACCATAATTAACCTTGGTCGGCTGGTTGAGGATTTTCTTTTACTTAACCGTTTTATTATTTCCCCCACCGGTTCTATTTCTTCATCCGATTCCGATTCTTCTTCCGTTTCCGATTCTTCTTCCGGTTCCGACTCTTCTTCCGGTTCCTCTTCGGGAACTTGTGAATCAGTCCACAAATCATTCCAATTTACATTTGACTCTTCATTATTATTAGGTGAGTCAATGGGACTTGTTCTAGAGGTAGACATCTATCACATAATATCAAACGCGTTAAGAGATTAATATATCACATAATATTCACATGTTAAAATATATAGTTTCCAACAAAATTTGTTAAGAAATCATTTTTCAAGTAAACACGGTCGAAGTCCAGACTCACTAATGCATCCTAACAAACTCGATAAGACACACTAATGCAAAATTCTGGTTCTCTAAGACCAACGCTCGGATACCAACTGAAATGTCCCGTTCTTATTGATTAAAAACGTTCCATATTAATTGATTTCGTTGCGAGGTTTTGACCTCTATATGAGACGTTTTTCAAAGACTGCATTCATTTTAAAACAAACCATAACCTTTATTTCATAAATAAAGGTTTAAAAACTTTACATAGATTATCAAATAATGATAATCTAAAATATCCTGTTTACACACGACCATTACATAATGGTTTACAATACAAATATGTTACATCGAAATTAGTTTCTTGAATGCAGTTTTTACACAATATCATACAAACATGGACTCCAAATCTTGTCCTTATTTTAGTATGCAACAGCGGAAGTTCTTAGTATTCACCTGAGAATAAACATGCTTTAAACATCAACAAAAATGTTGGTGAGTTATAGGTTTAACCTATATATATATATATCAAATCGTAACAATAGACCATAAGATTTCATATTTCAAGACACATCCCATACATAGAGATAAAATTCATTCATATGGTGAACACCTGGTAACCGACATTAACAAGATGCATATATAAGAATATCCCCATCATTCCGGGACACCCTTCGGATATGATATAAATTTCGAAGTACTAAAGCATCCGGTACTTTGGATGGGGTTTGTTAAGCCCAATAGATCTATCTTTAGGATTCGCATCAATTAGGGTGTCTGTTCCCTAATTCTTAAATTACCAGACTTAATAAAAAGGGGCATATTCGATTTCGATAATTCAACCATAGAATGTAGTTTCACGTACTTGTGTCTATTTTGTAAATCATTTATAAAACCTGCATGTATTCTCATCCCAAAAATATTAGATTTTAAAAGTGGGACTATAACTCACTTTCACAGATTTTTACTTCGTCGGGAAGTAAGACTTGGCCACTGGTTGATTCACGAACCTATAACAATATATACATATATATCAAGGTATGTTCAAAATATATTTACAACACTTTTAATATATTTTGATGTTTTAAGTTTATTAAGTCAGCTGTCCTCGTTAGTAACCTACAACTAGTTGTCCATAGTTAGATGTACAGAAATAAATCGATAAATATTATCTTGAATCAATCCACGACCCGGTGTATACGTATCTCAGTATTGATCACAACTCAAACTATATATATTTTGGAATCAACCTCAACCCTGTATAGCTAACTCCAACATTCACATATAGAGTGTCTATGGTTGTTCCGATATATATATAGATGTGTCGACATGATAGGTCGAAACATTGTATACGTGTTTATGGTATCTCAAGATTACATAATATACAATACAAGTTGATTAAGTTATGGTTGGAATAGATTTGTTACCAATTTTCACGTAGCTAAAATGAGAAAAATTATCCAATCTTGTTTTACCCATAACTTCTTCATTTTAAATCCGTTTTGAGTGAATCAAATTGCTATGGTTTCATATTGAACTCTATTTTATGAATCTAAACAGAAAAAGTATAGGTTTATAGTCGGAAAAATAAGTTACAAGTCATTTTTGTAAAGGTAGTCATTTCAGTCGAAAGAACGACGTCTAGATGACCATTTTAGAAAACATACTTCCACTTTGAGTTTAACCATAATTTTTGGATATAGTTTCATGTTCATAATAAAAATCATTTTCTCAGAATAACAACTTTTAAATCAAAGTTTATCATAGTTTTTAATTAACTAACCCAAAACAGCCCGCGGTGTTACTACGACGGCGTAAATCCGGTTTTACGGTGTTTTTCGTGTTTCCAGGTTTTAAATAATTAAGTTAGCATATCATATAGATATATAACATGTGTTTAGTTGATTTTAAATTTCAAGTTAGAAGGATTAACTTTTGTTTGCGAACAAGTTTAGAATTAACTAAACTATGTTCTAGTGATTACAAGTTTAAACCTTCGAATAAGATAGCTTTATATGTATGAATCGAATGATGTTATGAACATCATTACTACCTTAAGTTCCTTGGAATAACCTACTGGAAAAGAGAAAAATGGATCTAGCTTCAACGGATCCTTGGATGGCTCGAAGTTCTTGAAGCAGAATCATGACACGAAAACAAGTTCAAGTAAGATCATCACTTGAAATAAGATTGTTATAGTTATAGAAATTGAACCAAAGTTTGAATATGATTATTACCTTGTATTAGAATGATAACCTACTGTAAGAAATAAAGATTTCTTGAGGTTGGATGATCACCTTACAAGATTGAAAGTGAGCTAGCAAACTTGAAAGTATTCTTGATTTTATGTAACTAGAACTTATAGAATATATGAAGAACACTTAGAACTTGAAGATAGAACTTGAGAGAGATCAATTAGATGAAGAAAATTGAAGAATGAAAGTGTTTGTAGGTGTTTTTGGTCGTTGGTGTATGGATTAGATATAAAGGATATGTAATTTTGTTTTCATGTAAATAAGTCATGAATATTTACTCATATTTTTGTAATTTTATGAGATATTTCATGCTAGTTGCCAAATGATGGTTCCCACATGTGTTAGGTGACTCACATGGGCTGCTAAGAGCTGATCATTGGAGTGTATATACCAATAGTACATACATCTAAAAGCTGTGTATTGTACGAGTACGAATACGGGTGCATACGAGTAGAATTGTTGATGAAACTGAACGAGGATGTAATTGTAAGCATTTTTGTTAAGTAGAAGTATTTTGATAAGTGTATTGAAGTCTTTCAAAAGTGTATAAATACATATTAAAACACTACATTTATATACATTTTAACTGAGTCGTTAAGTCGTTACATGTAAGTGTTGTTTTGAAACCTTTAGGTTAACGATCTTGTTAAATGTTGTTAACCCAATGTTTATAATATCAAATGAGATTTTAAATTATTATATTATCATGATATTATCATGTATGAATATCTCTTAATATGATATATATATACATTAAATATCTTTACAACGATAATCGTTACATAATGTCTCGTTTAAAAATCATTAAGTTAGTAGTCTTGTTTTTACATATGTAGTTCATTGTTAATATACTTAATGATATGTTTACTTATCATAGTATCATGTTAACTATATATATATATATCCATATATATGTCATCATATAGTTTTTACAAGTTTTAACGTTCGTGAATCACCGGTCAACTTGGGTGGTCAATTCTCTATATGAAACATATTTCAATTAATCAAGTCTTAACAAGTTTGATTGCTTAACATGTTAGAAACATTTACTCATGTAAATATCAATCTCAATTAATATATATAAATATGGAAAAGTTCGGGTCACTATATAATTGATAACAAAATATTAAAACCTTGGGTTACACTCAGTCGACATCCTGGTGTAATTATTAAACAAAGTATTAAAATCTTGTTATAGTTTAAGTCCCCAATTAGTTGGAATATTTAACTTCGGGTATAAGGATAATTTGATGAGGACACTCGCACTTTATATTTATGACTGATGGACTGTTATGGATAAAAACCAGACGATCATATTAAATAATCCAGGACAAAGGACAATTAACCCATGGGCATAAAACTAAAATCAACACGTCAAACATCATGGTTACGGAAGTTTAAATAAGCATAATTCTTTTATTTCATATTTAATTTCCTTTATTTTATATTTAATTGCACTTCAAATTATCGCATTTTTATTGTTATTGTATTTAATTGCACTTTTAATTATCGTACTTTTTAATTATCGCAAGTTTATTTTATCGCACTTTTATTATTCGCAATTTCATTATCGTTATTTACTTTACGCTTTAAATTAAGTCTTGTATTTATTTATTATTTTACATTTGGTTTTAACTGCGACTAAAGTTTTAAAATCGACAAACCGGTCGTTAAACGGTAAAAACCCCCCTTTATAATAATAATATTACTTATATATATTTGTATTTTTATAAAAGTAAACTAATATAGCGTTAAGCTTTGTTTAAAGATTTTTCCTGTGGAACGAACCGGACTTACTAAAAACTACACTACTGTACGATTAGGTACACTGCCTATAAGTGTTGTAGCAAGGTTTAAGTATATCCATTCTATAAATAAATAAATATCTTGTGTAAAATTGTATCGTATTTAATAGTATTTCCTTGTAAAATATAAAGCTATTTTATATACACCTCGCATAACTATCAAGTATTTTTGGCGCCGCTGCCGGGGATTCGCTTAAAAGCCGGAAGCGCAACGCTAATATAAAAAAAAAAAGATTTTTATTTTTAGTTTACTTTTATTAAAATTCACTTTTGTAAAAATACGTTCTTAATTATTCGAAAATATAAAAAGAAAACAAAAATATAAATATTTTTAAGAGTTTGTTAAATATTTAAGTTTTATAAAGTTTCCTTATTTTTATTTTATAAAAATATAAGTTTTATCTAAAATATTTTGTGTTTATTTAGAACATAAAAAAAACCGAAAAAAATTTAATATATATATAAATCTATTTTTAAGATATTTTTAAAATTATAAAGTAGTTCTATTTTTATTTTAGTTTTTAAATATAAGTTTTTATTATATAAATATTTTAGATTTTAAAACAGAAAAAAAAATACGCGTCAAATTTTAAACTGTACCTGAGTTGAAAATTGGAACCCCGCGACTCGCGAAGTTTGCAGCCTCGAATACCGCGACTCGCGGAGACAGTCTGACACGGGTACACAGAAGCCGTAGCAGCATTAATTACGGGTTTTTATTAATTATATTTAAACTTAAACCCTAATTAGGGTATATTTATTATAATATTTAGTTTTTATTAGTTTATTTTGTTTTAATTAGTTTAATAAAATATAAAATTAATAGTTTTAATAAATAATTAATATAAAAATAATATTTTTATAAAAATTGTACTTTTTACAACTTTTAGTTTATTTTTATATTTTGTCCCTTTTTAATCGTTTTAGCGTAATATTTGTATTTTTAGCTCATATTTAGTTTTAAACTTAGTTTTTGCCATAGTTATTTTTATTTATAGATTTTTAGGCTTTGCCATAAAATCCCTTAAGTATTTTTCTTTAGACTAAGATTTAGGTACTTTAGAATTTTGCGACACCTTTTTAAGTTTTAGTTTCTTTTTAAGTTATTGCCATTTGGGATATAGTTTTTCTTGTAAGCTTTAATATTTTTAGACACCTTTTACTATGTATCAATTATCATTCCAATTAGTAATCTCAATTTGCGATTATAATTTTAAGTTAGTGGTAGTAATAAGGTTGGGTTAGTCTAGTGTTTTTAAGTTCTATAAGTCACTCTTTTTCTTTCTTATTTTTATTTTTCGATCTTTTTCCGACACGCTCTTTTTCTTTCTTATTTCTCGCTATTCTAGTTTTTAGGACATAGATTTTTATTCTAATTCTTATCTAAATTTCTTAAAATTACGAAAATTTATTTTAAGTGGTTAAATTGATAGACATCAAAATTTTCTGGTTCGTAGTAATAGTTGGATTTGTACGTGGACCGGGTTATTGGAGCCAAACAGTCCTCAATTATATTGAGACCAAACGAATCCTGCCCCTCTGCTGCATCTTTTGGCTATTCGAAACGTGGGCAAAATCAGAAAATTCTATTGATTGGATAACTTATTATAATTTTTCTTTCCTTTTAAAAACTAATAGGATATTCAGTGAATGCACCGAGCAAGACGTTCACCACCTTTTGTACGTTCACCACCTGTAACTAGATCAAGACATTTAGCAAATATTACTGCCGTTGATTTTTCTTTAGAATCGTCATCCAGTCGACCAAGTACTCCAGTTCAAATTTCCGATAATCCATTTTTTGAACCCGACCTCACAATTGAGAATCCGGAGAATATTCAGGGACGATTCGTAGATCCTGAACCATTAAATTTTCCTCCGGAACCACCAATCATTCAAACAGAGATTGTTGAGGAATGAACCATTAAATCAGAATCCTCTAGTGATTCCGATTCAACAAATTCAATTATGGAGAATCTGGAACCTTTAAGTATGGAAGACCGAATGAGAGCTAAACGCACTGGCCAAGGTCACGCAATTACTCATCCAGACATTAATGCGCCAGATTATGAAATCAAAGGACAAATTCTACACATGGTGACTAATCAATGCTAATTTAGTGGTGCGCCGAAGGAAGATCCAAATGAACATCTTCGTACCTTTAACAGGATCTGCACACTATTTAAAATCCGAGAAGTAGAGGATGAACAGATATATCTCATGTTATTTCCCTGGACTTTAAAGGGAGAAGCCAAAGATTGGTTGGAATCGTTACCTGAAGGGGCGATTGATACATGGGACGTTTTAGTTGAAAAATTTCTTAAACAATTCTTTCCTGCATCTAAAGCCGTAATACTTCAAGGAGAAATTGTTACATTCACACAAAAGCCAAATGAAACTCTATATGAGGCTTGGACAAGATTTGGAAAGTTATTGAGAGGATGTCCGCAACATGGTTTAGACACCTGTCAAATAGTACAAATATTCTACCAAGGATGCGACATCACTACAAGGAAAGACATAGATATAGCAGCTGGTGGTTCTATTATGAAGAAAACCGAAACTGATGCTTAAAAAATTATTGATAACACTGCTTCCCACTCACATGAGTGGCACCAAGAAAAAGATATCGTTAGATCATCTAAAACAGCTAGAGCCGATTCTAGCCATGACTTAGATTCCATTTCCGCAAAGATAGATGCTGTGGAGAGACGAATGGAAAAGATGACTAAAGATATTCACTCAATACGAATTAGTTGTGAGCAGTGTGGAGGACCACATTTGACAAAAGATTGTCTCAGTATTGAATTAACAATGGAACAAAGAGAGAATATTTCATACATAAACCAAAGGCCTGGAAATAATTATCAGAATAATTATCAACCGCCAAGATCGATTTACAATCAAAACCATAATTATAACCGAAATATTCCATACAACAACCAACAAGGTCCTAGCAATCAACAAGTATCCAATAATAATTACAACCAGCAAAGACCTAATTTTCAAAACAAACCACCACAACAAACCGATGATAAAAAGCCAAATTTAGAAGATATGATGACGAAGCTAGTTGAAACTCAAACGCAGTTTTTCACATCTCAGAAACAAACTAATGAACAAAATGCTCAAGCATTTAGAAATCAACAAGCTTCTATTCAAAATCTGGAACAAGAAGTAAGTAACCTAGCAAGGTTAATAGGTGAAAGAAAACCGGGAAGTTTACCTAGTGATACAAATACTAACCCCCGGAATGAAACAGCTAAAGCCATTACCACAAGAAGTGGTACAACACTTAAACCACCTGAAATACCTGTAACTTCTGATGAAGCTATTCCTACTCCACAAGAACCACAACCTAATCAAGATAAGAAAACAGAACCGGTAGTTGAAAAGGTTAATGAAGATAACACAATTAAGGATAAACCTTATGTTAAACCATACCAACCACAACTTCCTTACCCGAGTAAAATGAAGAAAGAGAAACTTGAAGCCGAGCAATCCAAATTCTTGGATATGTTTAAACAGATAAATGTAAATCTTCCTTTCATTGATGTGATTTCAGGAATGCCTAGATATGCTAAATTCTTGAAAGATCTAATCTCAAATAGAAAGAAAATGGAAGAACTCTCGGCTGTTACCATGAATGCTAATTGTTCAGCAGTGCTGTTGAATAAGATACCAGAAAAACTATCTGATCCAGGAAGTTTCACAATTCCATGTTTTCTGGGTAGTCTTAGTTCAATAGAAGCATTGGCAGACTTAGGTGCTAGTATAAATCTAATGCCGTATTCACTATACACTAAACTAGACCTTGAAGAATTGAAACCAACCAGAATAAGCATACAACTAGCCGAGATCAATAAAATATCCTAGAGGGATAATGGAGAACATGCTAGTTAAAGTTGGTACTTTAGTATTTCCAGTAGATTTTGTTGTTCTAGACATGGAAGAAGATTCTCAAGTTCCTCTCATATTAGGAAGACCATTCTTAAACACGGCTAAAGCAATGATAGACGTGTTCGGTAAGAAATTGACCCTAAGTATTGAGGATGAGAGTGTTACCTTTTCAGTTGATAGAGCAATGCAACAACCTCAATCTGCAAATGATACATGTTATTATATTTGAAGGTATTTCGTATGCCCGAGAGACATATTAAATTAATGTGGCCACTGTGTTATGATCCAAGTCGGGTCATACCCAACAACAAGCTTACCAACACCTTATATGTATTTATTTAGACAGTTGGATTGTTAAATAAATACGCGACACTTGTACTTTAGAAAATCGGTTTTCTAAATAATAATCACTTGAGATAAATTATTTGGATAATTTATAAATGATATGGATTTGATTATTTATAGGTTTAAATAATTATGTTGTGTTATAGTTTTATAAAATGGTTTATAAAATGAAAAGTACTTAACAAATAAAAGCATGGTTTATTACATATAAATGGGATGTTTTATAAAAAAATTAATGTCTAGAAGACCACCCCATGGGGTGGACGGTTTTATGTGCCCAAGGCACCACTCCCATGCTATTTTTTTGTTAAGTTTAAGAATGCACAAGAACAAAGGGCATGCTAGAATCTTGAACCAAGTTTTCACACTACTACATGCATAAAAGATCCACAATAACCAAAAAAAAAAAACACTTCTTGCTTCTATAATATTTGTTGCTGGCCGAAATTTTACAAGAAGAAAGAGTGTGTTCTTGAGTGATTAAAAGCTCTATACAAGTGTTAAACAAATCCTAACCAAAACTAAGGGTGTTGGTTATAAGTTTGGGGTATAACTACTTGAGGTTTCATCCATTTGAAGCTCCATTCTTCATCATCATCATCATCTTCTTCCTTGTTCTTCACCTCCTTTTGGAGTAGGTATAACTTCATACTAGCTTTTATTTACATTTTAGTGTACTATTCAAGACTAGATCTTTAATGGAATTCTTGTTTTAAAAGGTTAAAACTTTGCATGCATAAACTTGTAAAATGCTTCCGCTTCATACACGAATACATACATATACAAAATGGATTTTGAAACTTGTTTATGTGAAGAACTCCATCAATGGTATCTAGAGCCAAGGTCTTGTTAATATGCTTCTTGTTTTTGGCTAGTAAACTCACTTTCTTTACAATCTACCAACATGCATGAAAGTAGAATGTAAAAAATTTTGAGTTTTGGTGGGGATGATGGCTTGGCCGAATTATTTGGGGTTCCAAAAGTGGGTTTGGACTTCAAATTTGGCCAAGATTATAGTTATGTTGTTGTTCACAATCGAGCCTAGACCATGTGGTTGTATGTTTGGTTGATTTGGTTGAAATATTCATTCATATGATTTGTAATAATTTTGTAATTTTGGTTTGTAATAAGTTGTATGTAATCTTGTAATTTTTCCATGTAATTTGTTCTATTTTGATTTGTAAAATAGAATAGGTTGTTATTTCATTTTCTAGAAAAATTGTATTAGGATATGATTTTGTAAAATGAAAGTGAAGATTCATGAAGAAGATTACAAGATGGAGCTTATGAAGTTACAAGATTTAGTGGGAGATTTTGGTTAAAAATCTCTTACTTTGGTTAACCCCTTAGGTGACATTTGTTTTTGGCTAAACAAATGTCCACCAAAATGGCTCTTGATTGTGAACACCTTGTTATGCATGTTTATGTATGTTTGTATGTTTGGTTGCTACAAGATCATCACATGTTTACCACTTGCATAATACATTATAATTGGTTATAATAAAACATAGCAAAATGACACTAATAATTGGTTATTAGACCTAAATAAAATGGTTTATTTAAAAGGTAATGAAATGGTTAAAACTAGTAATTGGTTACTAAAAGGTACATGAAAATGGGTTTTTCATAAACATACTACACACCAAATGCATGTTGGTGTATAGCACCTTGTTTTCTAAACTAGAATGTAGAAAACCTAAAATCCCTTTAATAAAACAAGGTAAACAAGTTAAACGCCATCCTTTTGTGGAAACACTTGGACATATTAGGAATCTCTTGATGGGATAAAGGTCACCTAACCGTCATGAGTGAACTAATATGAATAAGGTACACTTCGCATACATGTGGGATAAAGGTCACCTAACCACTTGTATGTTAAGTCTACATGTCTACACAAGTAAGACGACTTGATTTGGGAATCATGAACTTAGGGTCACCGAAGCATGAGGAACAAATAGGCGTTGATGGGATTAATATGCCATGCAAAAGGATTTCATGATCCCATAACTTAGAAGTTGCAAAAGGATTGCAATTGTCATTAAGACTACCTAGCTAAATCAAATGACGGGATAAAGGTCACCTAACCGAAATTTGATTTACCGTTGGATTCTAATATTTAATAAAACAAATTAAAGGGTATTGTTTATTAAAATTTGAAATTAATACTTAAAATGAACTTTGTTGAATTTTGTAGATGGCCGCTAATAACAACAACAACATGAACAACGCACCACTTAACTTTAACAACCTATCGTTACGGTCTCTCCTCGAGAAAGACAAACTCAACCATACAAACTTTATGGATTGGTTCCGCAATCTTCGGATTGTCCTCAAACAAGAGGATAAAATGTATGTGCTTGAGGACCCCATTCCCGATCAACCGGATGAGAGTGATGTGGAGGCAATGGCCTCTTACGATAAGTATTGCCACGACTCCCTTCAAGTATCATGCTTAATGCTTGGGACTATGATACCCGAACTCCAAAAGGATTTCGAGCATCATAGCGCATACGACATGATAACACAATTGAAGGAGATGTTTCTCCAACAAGCACGTGTTGAGCGTTTCGAAACGGTTCGGGCGCTTCATGCTTGTCGTATGGACGACACCCAATCGGTTTCATCTTATGTACTTAAGATGAAAAGCCTTATCGATCGTGCTAACCGTCTTAACCTTAACATATCTAATGAGTTAGCCACCGATCTTATCCTTAACTCCCTATCAAAGAGGTTTGATCAATTCGTAATTAATTACAACATGAATGGGATGGATAAGAGTATAGGTGAGCTTCATGGTATGATTAGGACGGCGGAAACTAGCATGGGTAAAAGGGCTTTACCCGTGTTAGCAATCGATCAAGGTGGGTCCAAAGGTAACACCTCTAAGCCAAAGGTGGCTAAGAGAAAAGGACCCGCCTATCAAGGCAAAGGGAAGGGGAAGATGGTTACCCCAACCATCAACAAGGCCAAGAAGCAAAAGGTCACCGAGAAGGCAAACCCCAAGGAAGACCCATGTTTCGGTTGCGGTGAGATGGGTCATTGGAAACGAAACTGTCCGGTCTACCTTAAGGAGTTGAAGGACAAGAGGGATGCAGGGCAAACCTCAGGTAATATATATATGGTATATATAGAGCTAAGTATTACTTCTTCTAATACATGGGTATTAGACACTGGATGTGGAACTCATATTTGCAATTCTTTGCAGGGGTTCAAAAGAAGTGATCATAAGGCGGGAACATCAAGTCTCTATATGGGTAATGGTGCGAAGGTGCATGTTAAAGCTCAAGGAGATTTTATTTTGAAGCTTCCAAGCGGATTGGAACTTATTTTAGAAAATGTTTTGTATGCTCCGGATTTGTGTAGAAACATTATTTCTATTTCTCGCTTAAAACAATGTGGTTACGTTGTTAATTTTATTGATGATGATATTCATGTTTCTAAAGATAATGTATTTTATTTCAAGGCTTCGCCTTCAAATGGAATTTATGAATTGGTTCATGATGACACATCATCTAGTAGCTCAATGTACCATACAAGCACCAAGAAACTCAAAAGGGATTTGAGTGATTCCTACTTATGGCATTGTCGCCTTGGTCACATAAACAAGACCCGAATACATACAGTTCAAAAGAATGGACTTTTGAAATCAAATGAAATGGATTCGTTTGAAGTATGTGAATCTTGTTTACGAGGCAAGATGACTAAAGCACCTTTCAAAGGGACCTATGAAAGGGCTAAAGATTTATTGGGATTAATACATTCGGATGTATGTGGACCCTTTAAACCCATGACTAGGAAAGGTGAAAGATACTTTGTTACTTTCATTGATGACTTTAGTCGTTTCGGATATGTCTACTTATTAAGACACAAAGACGAAACGTTTGAAGCATTCAAAGAATATCAAAACGAAGTACAAAATCAACTCAATAAGACAATTAAGGTACTACGTACCGATAGAGGAGGTGAATACCTGAGCGATGCCTTCCAAGATCATCTTAGGAGTTGTGGGATTATCTCACAACTTACTCCACCCGGAACACCCCAACTTAATGGAGTTTCCGAAAGGAGGAACCGAACCCTAATGGATATGGTTCGATCTATGATGGCAAGAAGCTCGTTGCCTCTATCATTTTGGGGTTATTGTCTAAGCTCCGCGGCTCGTATTTTAAATATGGCCCCAACCAAGAAGGTGGAACGAACTCCTCATGAGATGTGGTTTGGAAAACCTCCTTCTCTTTCATACTTGAAAGTATGGGGATGTGAAGCTTATCCTAAGCGTTATGTAGCAAATAAGCTACATGCTCGATCCACAAAGTGTATCTTCATAGGATATCCCAAAGATGACATGGGATATTACTTCTATGATCCATCCGAGCAAACCGTATTTGTTGCTCGGAAAGCGGAATTCCTTGAAACCAAGTTCCTTATGGAAGGTGATGGTGAAAGGAAGATAGATCTTGTAGAGGTACAAGATCAAGCCGATGATACACAATTGGTTGGCACTAGTACTCAACATGAGGATGTTGAAAATGATCAAGTGGATGATCAAGGTACACAAGACGTTCGAAGATCTAGTAGGATTAGTAATCCTCCCGAGAGATATGGGTTTCTCGTGGAAGGTTGCTATACGGTTGATTTGGATGAACCGACAAACTACAAAGATGCTTTATCAAGAATTGATAAAGATAAATGGCAGGAAGCCATGAACGCCGAGATGCAATCCATGTATGAAAACCAAGTTTGGGAACTTGTTGTGCAACCTCCTAGCTCCAAGCTAGTTGATTGCAAATGGCTTTTCAAGAAGAAAACCGACATACATGGAAACTTGGATACATACAAAGCTAGACTTGTAGCAAAAGGTTTCACTCAAACTCAAGGGGTTGATTATGATGAAACTTTCTCGCCAGTGGCAATGCTAAAGTCTATTAGGATATTATTTGCCATTGCTGCTCACTATGACTATGAAATATGGCAAATGGATGTCAAAACCGCTTTCCTAAATGGATATCTTGAGGAAGATGTCTATATGGTACAGCCCGAAGGTTTTGTTGATCCGAAAAATCCTAAAAAGGTATGCAAGTTGAAGAAATCAATCTACGGATTGAAACAAGCATCTAGAATGTGGAATCATCGCTTTAATGAAGAGGCAAAGAAATTTGGCTTCGTTAAAAATGGTGATGAAGCTTGTGTGTACAAGAAGGCTAGTGGGAGCTCTATAATGTTCCTTGTGCTATATGTGGATGATATATTATTATTTGGGAATGATATTACCACAATGCAAGGAGTCAAAACTTGGCTAAAGAGTTGCTTCTCCATTAAGGATCTTGGAGACGCACAATACATATTGGGGATAGGGATCTATAGGAATAGATCCAAGAGATTGATAGGTTTAAGTCAAAGTACATACATTGATAAAATCTTGAAAAGGTTCAAGATGGAAAACTCTAAGAAAGGTTTGGTACCTATTCAAAGAGGAACCGTTCTCAATTCATCTCAGTGTCCTACCACAAAAGATGAACAAGAGAGAATGAAGAAAGTCCCATAAGCATCTGCTATTGGGTCTATCATGTATGCGATGATATGTACTAGACCGGATGTGTCATGCGCTCTAAGCTTGACAAGTAGATACCAAAATAACCCAGGAAACAGTCATTGGATTGCTGTTAAAAGTATATTGAAATACCTTAGGAGAACTAAGGATATGTTTCTAATATATGGGTCTGGTGAGGAGGAACTCGCCGTAAAAGGTTACGTGGACGCGAGTTTCCAAACTGATCGAGATGACTCTCGATCACAATCCGGTTATGTCTTCATGTTAAATGGTGGTGCGGTCTCTTGGAAGAGTTCGAAACAGGAGGTTGTTGCGTTATCCACTACAGAGTCGGAGTACATTGCCGCCTCACTGGCAGCTCAGGAAGCTGCATGGATGAAGAAATTCATCGACGACTTAGGAGTGGTCCCTTCCATTCAGGACCCTCTTGAGATCTTTTGTGACAACGAGGGTGCGATTGCTCAAATCAAGGAACCTCGTGCTCATCAAAAGACTCGTCACATTGAGCGGAGATTCAACTACATCAGGGATGAGGTTGAAAAGGGAAAGATATGTATTCACAAAGTTCACACAGATCATAATGTTGCGGATCCACTCACGAAGCTTTTACATGGGCCAAAACATGAGGGACATGTTTGTGCGTTAGGGCTTCGATATTCTAGTGATTGGAATTGATCTACTTTATGTATTGTAACGGAACGAATTAGTTCAAACTCATTAATATAATTATGGTATTAATTTAATTATGAGTCATGTTCCAATTTAGCATATTTCATCCATGAATAAACTATTATTCTAAATTCCGTAGTCGATCACATTTGTGGGAACAAGTGTGAGGTTTAGACTATTATGAACTCGGATTGGTATACATTCATAGGTTGAATGTGGGGCAAGGTTGCAACCAAGGTTCATAGATATTTGTGGGAAACAAATATTGGAAGACCCGCTCTCAAGAATTACTGTATAGAGCCTTTGTGGTTGATCACACGTAATCTTGAGTAAAGGCGAATATCATTGTATCCTCTGACCTGAGATACATATTGGGTTCGGATATTCACCAAGTACTGTGCCTTGATTCTTTCCTTCGCTATTCTGAAACATGGTAGTACATAAGGAAGAGCTCAGGTATATTACAAAGTGTATATCTAGGACATATGTAGTCAAGATGGAATTTGTCCCTCTTATTCGTTGAGAGTCAGATGTCTAAGGCCTGAAAAGTTAAATCTATAAGAGAGTGATCACTCTGTATCTCTTGGATTTAACATGACATCTAGGATGAAAGGATAAAATAAAAGATTCACCTATTCATATTCGAGATGAGAACTCGAAAGGGATGATGTTATTGAATGGCACAAAGTCATAACATATTGGGGGTGATGGACGGTCGTTAGGTGGTATCCATCACTTGCATTAATTTCTTATGTTTCTCGTGCAAGTGGGAGATTGAAGGTATTTCGTATGCCCGAGAGACATATTAAATTAATGTGGCCACTGTGTTATGATCCAAGTCGGGTCATACCCAACAACAAGCTTACCAACACCTTATATGTATTTATTTAGACAGTTGGATTGTTAAATAAATACGCGACACTTGTACTTTAGAAAATCGGTTTTCTAAATAATAATCACTTGAGATAAATTATTTGGATAATTTATAAATGATATGGATTTGATTATTTATAGGTTTAAATAATTATGTTGTGTTATAGTTTTATAAAATGGTTTATAAAATGAAAAGTACTTAACAAATAAAAGCATGGTTTATTACATATAAATGGGATGTTTTATAAAAAAATTAATGTCTAGAAGACCACCCCATGGGGTGGACGGTTTTATGTGCCCAAGGCACCACTCCCATGCTATTTTTTTGTTAAGTTTAAGAATGCACAAGAACAAAGGGCATGCTAGAATCTTGAACCAAGTTTTCACACTACTACATGCATAAAAGATCCACAATAACCAAAAAAAAAAAACACTTCTTGCTTCTATAATATTTGTTGCTGGCCGAAATTTTACAAGAAGAAAGAGTGTGTTCTTGAGTGATTAAAAGCTCTATACAAGTGTTAAACAAATCCTAACCAAAACTAAGGGTGTTGGTTATAAGTTTGGGGTATAACTACTTGAGGTTTCATCCATTTGAAGCTCCATTCTTCATCATCATCATCATCTTCTTCCTTGTTCTTCACCTCCTTTTGGAGTAGGTATAACTTCATACTAGCTTTTATTTACATTTTAGTGTACTATTCAAGACTAGATCTTTAATGGAATTCTTGTTTTAAAAGGTTAAAACTTTGCATGCATAAACTTGTAAAATGCTTCCGCTTCATACACGAATACATACATATACAAAATGGATTTTGAAACTTGTTTATGTGAAGAACTCCATCAATATTCAAACTATAGATGCACATGCAGAATTATTAGAAGAATTTCTAGAATTACAAGGAACAGGAGAATGTTCTTTAGGAGAAGGTAATGAACCAATTGATGAAGTTGAAATGTTAGCTACACTTATAGCTAATGGATATGAACCAACAACAGAAGAAATTAAAATGCAAAAAGAAGAAGATAGATATCGATATAAATCATCGATAGAAGAACCACCGAAATTAGAGTTAAAGCCACTTCCAAACCATTTGGAATACGCTTATTTACATGGTGAATCTGAATTACCTGTAATAATATCGTGTTCTCTTACTGAAAATGAGAAATCACAACTCATTTCTGTGTTGAAAACTCATAAACCAGCCATTGCATGGAAGATTCATGATATTAAAGGAATAAGTCCTTCGTATTGCACACATAAAATCCTTATGGAAGAAGGTCATAAAACGTATGTGCAACGCCAACGAAGACTAAATCCTAATATGCAAGATGTAGTTAAGAAAGAGATTATTAAACTGCTAGATGCAGGTTTAATTTATCCAATCTCTGATAGTCCATGGGTAAGCCTAGTTCAATGCGTGCCTAAGAAGGGTGGCATGACTATCATTACAAATGAAAAAAATGAGCTTATTCCTACTAGGACTGTAACAGGATGGCGTGTGTGTATTGATTATAGAAAATTAAATGACGCCACCAGAAAAGATCACTTTCCCTTACCATTCTGCTCTTAGATACCTATTTTCAAAACAAGATGCTAAACCAAGATTAATCCGTTGGATCTTACTCTTACAAGAGTTTGATATTGAAATCCGAGATAAAAGAGGAGCAGAAAATCTCGCCGCTGATCATCTTTCTCGTCTTGAAAATCCTGAATTAGAAATTCTAAATGAATCGGCCATACAAGACAACTTTCCTGATGAATATCTATTGAAGATAGATTATAATGAAATCCCATGGTTTGCAGACTATGCAAACTATTTAGTATGTGGATTCCTTGAAAAAGGATTATCGTACCAAAAACGAAAGAAATTCTTCAGTGATATAAAACACTATTTCTGGGAAGATCCACATCTGTTTAAAAGTTGTCATGATGGAATAATACGCCGATGTGTTTTCGGAGATGAAGCCAGTAAAATATTAAACCATTGTCACACAGGACCAACAGGAGGGCATTATGGTGTAGTGACCCGAACTTTTCCATGTTTATATATATTAATTGAGATTGATATTTACATGATTTAATGTTTCCAACATGTTAAGCAATCAAACTTGTTAAGACTTGATTAATTGAAATATGTTTCATATAGATAATTGACCACCCAAGTTGACCGGTGATTCACGAACGTTAAAACTTGTAAAAACTATATGATGACATATATATGGATATATATATAGTTAACATGATACTATGATAAGTAAACATATCATTAAGTATATTAACAATGAACTACATATGTAAAAACAAGACTACTAACTTAATGATTTTTTAAACGAGACATATATGTAACGATTATCGTTGTAAAGATATTTAATGTATATATATATCATATTAAGAGATATTCATACATGATAATATCATGATAATATAATAATTTAAAATCTCATTTGATATTATAAACATTGGGTTAACAACATTTAACAAGATCGTTAACCTAAAGGTTTCAAAACAACACTTACATGTAACGACTAACGATGACTTAACGACTCAGTTAAAATGTATATACATGTAGTGTTTTAATATGTATTTATACACTTTTGAAAGACTTCAATACACTTATCAAAATACTTCTACTTAACAAAAATTCTTACAATTACATCCTCGTTCAGTTTCATCAACAATTCTACTCGTATGCACCCGTATTCGTACTCGTACAATACACAGCTTTTAGATGTATGTACTATTGGTATATACACTCCAATGATCAGCTCTTAGCAGCCCATGTGAGTCACCTAACACATGTGGGAACCATCATTTGGCAACTAGCATGAAATATCTCATAAAATTACAAAAATATGAGTAATCATTCATGACTTATTTACATGAAAACAAAATTACATATCCTTTATATCTAATCCATACACCAACGACCAAAAACACCTACAAACACTTTCATTCTTCAATTTTATTCATCTAATTGATCTCTCTCAAGTTCTATCTTCAAGTTCTAAGTGTTCTTCATAAATTCCAAAAGTTCTAGTTTCATAAAATCAAGAATACTTTCAAGTTTGCTAGCTCACTTCCAATCTTGTAAGGTGATCATCCAACCTCAAGAAATCTTTGTTTCTTACAGTAGGTTATCATTCTAATACAAGGTAATAATCATATTCAAACTTTGGTTCAATTTCTATAACTATAACAATCTTATTTCAAGTGATGATCTTACTTGAACTTGTTTTCGTGTCATGATTCTGCTTCAAGAACTTCGAGCCATCCAAGGATCCATTGAAGCTAGATCCATTTTTCTCTTTTCCAGTAGGTTTATCCAAGGAACTTAAGGTAGTAATGATGTTCATAACATCATTCGATTCATACATATAAAGCTATCTTATTCGAAGGTTTAAACTTGTAATCACTAGAACATAGTTTAGTTAATTCTAAACTTGTTCGCAAACAAAAGTTAATCCTTCTAACTTGACTTTTAAAATCAACTAAACACATGTTCTATATCTATATTATATGCTAACTTAATGATTTAAAACCTGGAAACACGAAAAACACCGTAAAACCGGATTTACGCCGTCGTAGTAACACCGCGGGCTGTTTTGGGTTAGTTAATTAAAAACTATGATAAACTTTGATTTTAAAGTTGTTATTCTGAGAAAATGATTTTTATTATGAACATGAAACTATATCCAAAAATTATGATTAAACTCAAAGTGGAAGTATGTTTTCTAAAATGGTCATCTAGACGTCGTTCTTTCGACTGAAATGACTACCTTTACAAAAACGACTTGTAACTTATTTTTCCGACTATAAATCTATACTTTTCTGTTTAGATTCATAAAATAGAGTTCAATATGAAACCATAGCAATTTGATTCACTCAAAACGGATTTAAAATGAAGAAGTTATGGGTAAAACAAGATTGGATAATTTTTCTCATTTTAGCTACGTGAAAATTGGTAACAAATCTATTCCAACCATAACTTAATCAACTTGTATTGTATATTATGTAATCTTGAGATACCATAGACACGTATACAATGTTTCGACCTATCATGTCGACACATCTATATATATTTCGGAACAACCATAGACACTCTATATGTGAATGTTGGAGTTAGCTATACAGGGTTGAGGTTGATTCCAAAATATATATAATTTGAGTTCTGATCAATACTGAGATACGTATACACTGGGTCGTGGATTTATTCAAGATAATATTTATCGATTTATTTCTGTACATCTAACTATGGACAACTAGTTGTAGGTTACTAACGAGGACAGCTGACTTAATAAACTTAAAACATCAAAATATATTAAAAGTGTTGTAAATATATTTTGAACATACTTTGATATATATGTATATATTGTTATAGGTTCGTGAATCAACCAGTGGTCAAGTCTTACTTCCCGACGAAGTAAAAATCTGTGAAAGTGAGTTATAGTCCCACTTTTAAAATCTAATATTTTTGGGATGAGAATACATTTGGTTTTATAAATGATTTACAAAATAGACACAAGTACGTGAAACTACATTCTATGGTTGAATTATCGAAATCGAATATGCCCCTTTTTATTAAGTCTGGTAATCTAAGAATTAGGGAACAGACACCCTAATTGGCGCGAATCCTAAAGATAGATCTATTGGGCCTAACAAACCCCATCCAAAGTACCGGATGCTTTAGTACTTCGAAATTTATATCATATCCGAAGGGTGTCCCGGAATGATGGGGATATTCTTATATATGCATCTTGTTAATGTCGGTTACCAGGTGTTCACCATATGAATGATTTTTATCTCTATGTATGGGATGTGTATTGAAATATGAAATCTTGTGGTCTATTGTTACGATTTGATATATATAGGTTAAACCTATAACTCACCAACATTTTCGTTGACGTTTAAAGCATGTTTATTCTCAGGTGAATATTAAGAGCTTTCGCTGTTGCATACTAAAATAAGGACAAGATTTGGAGTCCATGTTTGTATGATATTGTGTAAAAACTGCATTCAAGAAACTGATTTCGATGTAACATATTTGTATTGTAAACCATTATGTAATGGTCGTGTGTAAACAGGATATTTTAGATTATCATTATTTGATAATCTACGTAAAGCTTTTTAAACCTTTATTTATGAAATAAAGGTTATGGTTTGTTTTAAAAATGAATGCAGTCTTTGAAAAACGTCTCATATAGAGGTCAAAACCTCGCAACGAAATCAATTAATATGGAACGTTTTTAATCAATAAGAACGGGACATTTCAGTTGGTATCAGAGCGTTGGTCTTAGAGAACCAGAATTTTGCATTAGTGTGTCTTATCGAGTTTGTTAGGATGCATTAGTGAGTCTGGACTTCGACCGTGTTTACTTGAAAAATGATTGCTTAACAAATTTTGTTGGAAACTATATATTTTTAACATGTGAATATTATGTGATATATTAATCTCTTAACGCGTTTGATATTATGTGATAGATGTCTACCTCTAGAACAAGTCCCATTGACTCACCTAATAATAATGAAGAGTCAAATGTAAATTGGAATGATTCGTGGACTGATTCACAAGTTCCCGAAGAGGAACCGGAAGAAGAGTCGGAACCGGAAGAAGAATCGGAACCGGAAGAAGAATCGGAACCGGATGAAGAAATAGAACCGGTGGGGGAAATAATAAAACGGTTAAGTAAAAGAAAATCCTCAACCAACCGACCAAGGTTAATTATGGTCAATGGTGTTTCCGCCAAGGAAGCAAAATATTGGGAGGATTACCAATTCTTCGATGAATCGGATTCCGACGAGAATTCCGATGATGTTATAGAAATTACCCCAACTGAATTTAAAAAGGCAAAAGAAAATAATAAGGGAAAGGGCATAAAAATAGAGAAATCTAATTCCAACCCCGATGAACTTTATATGTATCGTCAACCCCTGAAGTCCTTAAGTTGTAACAATGACCCGGGAACCTCTAAACCACCAGGTTTTTCTAAACCAATATGGACAACGACGGCTCGTATTAGGGGAACATCATATATCCCTAGAAACTTGGCAAAACGAACCAAAACCGAAGAAGAAGAAACGAGCGAGTCGGAATAAGATAGTTGTATTCGTGTGGTGTAATATATGTAATATAGTGTTCTTATGCTTTATGATATATGTAAAAATTGCTTGTATTAATAAGTATTTTTTTATGAATCTAACTCTTGTCTATTTTACAGTTTAAAAACACAAAATGGATAGACAACCCAATATTTTAAGAGACCTACCCGGAGACATGATTGATGAAATCTTGTCTAGAGTCGGCCAGAATTCCTCGACACAACTATTTAAGGCGAGATCAGTTTGTAAGACATTCGAAGAACGTTCCAAGAATGTCTTGGTTTATAAGAGACTTTCTTTTGAAAGATGGGGGATATCACATTGGGAAACCCATAAGTTACGATGTGTTTACTTTGACGCATATATTGCGGGGAACCCAAATGCTATTTTACGCAACGGGTTAAGAAATTATTTTGACTCAATATATCCGAATATTGGACTTCGTGATTTAGAAAAAGCGGCTAACATGCAACATAAAGAAGCATGTTATGCTTACGGATTAGTAATGTTCGCTTCTCACCAAAGTGAGAACAAGAACATCGGGCTACAACTATTAAACAAAACGTTTCCACAAGTGACGGAGTCGGTAATTGGGGTAAGAAATGAGGTTTTTAGATTATTACGGGACTGTTGGACATTACGTAACCCTCATCCCTTTGATGACGTTACAACACGCTGTCTTATCAACGGCCATAACGGTTATGTTGCACAAGACCAAGGATGGGAAGTAGTCCTAGTAAAACCAGAATGCATGACTTGTTTCTGGACGTATGAATTACGTGTCTTTATTGCCTTTGCTGAACGACTTGTGTACTAGCTAGAATTATCTTCACAACTATCTTGTATCAAAGTTATTGTGTGCTATATTGAAATGTCCCGTTCTTATTGATTAAAAACGTTCCATATTAATTGATTTCGTTGCGAGGTTTTGACCTCTATATGAGACGTTTTTCAAAGACTGCATTCATTTTTAAAACAAACCATAACCTTTATTTCATAAATAAAGGTTTAAAAAGCTTTACGTAGATTATCAAATAATGATAATCTAAAATATCCTGTTTACACACGACCATTACATAATGGTTTACAATACAAATATGTTACATCGAAATCAGTTTCTTGAATGCAGTTTTTACACAATATCATACAAACATGGACTCCAAATCTTGTCCTTATTTTAGTATGCAACAGCGGAAGCTCTTAATATTCACCTGAGAATAAACATGCTTTAAACGTCAACAAAAATGTTGGTGAGTTATAGGTTTAACCTATATATATCAAATCGTAACAATAGACCACAAGATTTCATATTTCAATACACATCCCATACATAGAGATAAAAATCATTCATATGGTGAACACCTGGTAACCGACAATAACAAGATGCATATATAAGAATATCCCCATCATTCCGGGATACCCTTCGGATATGATATAAATTTCGAAGTACTAAAGCATCCGGTACTTTGGATGGGGTTTGTTAGGCCCAATAGATCTATCTTTAGGATTCGCGTCAATTAGGGTGTCTGTTCCCTAATTCTTAGATTACCAGACTTAATAAAAAGGGGCATATTCGATTTCGATAATTCAACCATAGAATGTAGTTTCACGTACTTGTGTCTATTTTGTAAATCATTTATAAAACCTGCATGTATTCTCATCCCAAAAATATTAGATTTTAAAAGTGGGACTATAACTCACTTTCACAGATTTTTACTTCGTCGGGAAGTAAGACTTGGCCACTGGTTGATTCACGAACCTATAACAATATATACATATATATCAAAGTATGTTCAAAATATATTTACAACACTTTTAATATATTTTGATGTTTTAAGTTTATTAAGTCAGCTGTCCTCGTTAGTAACCTACAACTAGTTGTCCACAGTTAGATGTACAGAAATAAATCGATAAATATTATCTTGAATCAATCCACGACCCGGTGTATACGTATCTCAGTATTGATCACAACTCAAACTATATATATTTTGGAATCAACCTCAACCCTGTATAGCTAACTCCAACATTCACATATAGAGTGTCTATGGTTGTTCCGAAATATATATAGATGTGTCGACATGATAGGTCGAAACATTGTATACGTGTCTATGGTATCTCAAGGTTACATAATATACAATACAAGTTGATTAAGTTATGGTTGGAATAGATTTGTTACAAATTTTCACGTAGCTAAAATGAGAAAAATTATCCAATCTTGTTTTACCCATAACTTCTTCATTTTAAATCCGTTTTGAGTGAATCAAATTGCTATGGTTTCATATTGAACTCTATTTTATGAATCTAAACATAAAAAGTATAGGTTTATTGTCGGAAAAATAAGTTACAAGTCGTTTTTGTAAAGGTAGTCATTTCAGTCGAAAGAACGACGTCTAGATGACCATTTTAGAAAACATACTTCCACTTTGAGTTTAACCATAATTTTTGGATATAGTTTCATGTTCATAATAAAAATCATTTTCTCAGAATAACAACTTTTAAATCAAAGTTTATCATAGTTTTTAATTAACTAACCCAAAACAGCCCGCGGTGTTACTACGACGGCGTAAATCCGGTTTTACGATGTTTTTCGTGTTTCCAGGTTTTAAATCATTAAGTTAGCATATCATATAGATATAGAACATGTGTTTAGTTGATTTTAAAAGTCAAGTTAGAAGGATTAACTTTTGTTTGCGAACAAGTTTAGAATTAACTAAACTATGTTCTAGTGATTACAAGTTTAAATCTTCGAATAAGATAGCTTTATATGTATGAATCGAATGATGTTATGAACATCATTACTACCTTAAGTTCCTTGGATGAACCTACTGGAAAATAGAAAAATGGATCTAGCTTCAATGGATCCTTGGATGGCTCAAAGTTCTTGAAGCAAAATCATCACACGAAAACAAGTTCAAGTAAGATCATCACTTGAAATAAGATTGTTATAGTTATAGAAATTGAACCAAAGTTTGAATATGATTATTACCTTGTATTAGAATGATAACCTACTGTAAGAAACAAAGATTTCTTGAGGTTGGATGATCACCTTACAAGATTGGAAGTGAGCTAGCAAACTTGAAAGTATTCTTGATTTTATGAAACTAGAACTTTTGGAATTTATGAAGAACACTTAGAACTTGAAGATAGAACTTGAGAGAGTTCAATTAGATGAAGAAAATTGAAGATTGAAAGTGTTTGTAGGTGTTTTTGGTCGTTGGTGTATGGATTAGATATAAAGGATATGTAATTTTGTTTTCATGTAAATAAGTCATGAATGATTACTCATATTTTTGTAATCTTATGAGATATTTCATGCTAGTTGCCAAATGATGGTTCCCACATGTGTTAGGTGACTCACATGGGCTGCTAAGAGCTGATCATTGGAGTGTATATACCAATAGTACATACATCTAAAAGCTGTGTATTGTACGAGTACGAATACGGGTGCATACGAGTAGAATTGTTGATGAAACTGAACGAGGATGTAATTGTAAGCATTTTTGTTAAGTAGAAGTATTTTGATAAGTGTATTGAAGTCTTTCAAAAGTGTATAAATACATATTAAAACACTACATGTATATACATTTTAACTGAGTCGTTAAGTCATCGTTAGTCGTTACATGTAAGTGTTGTTTTGAAACCTTTAGGTTAACGATCTTGTTAAATGTTGTTAACCCAATGTTTATAATATCAAATGAGATTTTAAATTATTATATTATCATGATATTATCATGTATGAATATCTCTTAATATGATATATATACATTAAATGTCTTTACAACGATAATCGTTACATATATGTCTCATTTAAAAATCATTAAGTTAGTAGTCTTGTTTTTACATATGTAGTTCATTGTTAATATACTTTATGATATGTTTTCTTATCATAGTATCATGTTAACTATATATATATATCCATATATATGTCATCATATAGTTTTTACAAGTTTTAATGTTCGTGAATCACCGATCAACTTGGGTGGTCAATTGTCTATATGAAACATATTTCAATTAATCAAGTCTTAACAAGTTTGATTGCTTAACATGTTGGAAACATTTAATCATGTAAATATCAATCTCAATTAATATATATAAACATGGAAAAGTTCGGGTCACTACAGTACCTACCCGTTAAATAAATTTCGTCCCGAAATTTTAAGCTGTTGAAGGTGTTGACGAATCTCCTGGAAATAGATGCGGGTATTTCTTCTTCATCTGATCTTCACGCTCCCAGGTGAACTCAGGTCCTCTACGAGCATTCCATCGAACCTTAACAATTGGTATCTTGTTTTGCTTAAGTCTTTTAACCTCACGATCCATTATTTCGACGGGTTCTTCGATGAATTGAAGTTTTTCGTTGATTTGGATTTCATCTAACGGAATAGTGAGATCTTCCTTAGCAAAACATTTCTTCAAATTCGAGACGTGGAAAGTGTTATGTACAGCCGCGAGTTGTTGAGGTAACTCAAGTCGGTAAGCTACTGGTCCGACACGATCAATAATCTTGAATGGTCCAATATACCTTGGATTTAATTTCCCTCGTTTACCAAATCGAACAACGCCTTTCCAAGGTGAAACTTTAAGCATGGCCATCTCTCCAATTTCAAATTCTATATCTTTTCTTTTAATGTCAGCGTAGCTCTTTTGTCGACTTTGGGCGGTTTTCAACCGTTGTTGAATTTGGATGATCTTCTCGGTAGTTTCTTGTATAATCTCCGGACCCGTAATTTGTCTATCCCCCACTTCACTCCAACAAATCGGAGACCTACACTTTCTACCATAAAGTGCTTCAAACGGCGCCATCTCAATGCTTGAATGGTAGCTGTTGTTGTAGGAAAATTCTGCTAACGGTAGATGTCGATCCCAACTGTTTCCGAAATCAATAACACATGCTCGTAGCATGTCTTCAAGCGTTTGTATCGTCCTTTCGCTCTGCCCATCAGTTTGTGGATGATAGGCAGTACTCATGTCTAGACGAGTTCCTAATGCTTGCTGTAATGTCTGCCAGAATCTTGAAATAAATCTACCATCCCTATCAGAGATAATAGAGATTGGTATTCCATGTCTGGAGATGACTTCCTTCAAATATAGTCGTACTAACTTCTCCAACTTGTCATCTTCTCTTATTGGCAGGAAGTGTGCTGATTTGGTGAGACGATCAACTATTACCCAAATAGTATCAAAACCACTTGCAGTCCTTGGCAATTTAGTGATGAAATCCATGGTAATGTTTTCCCATTTCCATTCCGGGATTTTGGGTTGTTGAAGTAGACCTGATGGTTTCTGATGCTCAGCTTTGACCTTAGAACACGTCAAACATTCTCCTACATATTTAGCAACATCGACTTTCATACCCGGCCACCAAAAATGTTTCTTGAGATCCTTGTACATCTTCCCCGTTCCAGGATGTATTGAGTATCTGGTTTTATGAGCTTCTCTAAGTACCATTTCTCTCATATCTCCAAATTTTGGTACCCAAATCCTTTCAGCCCTATACCGGGTTCCATCTTCCCGAATATTAAGATGCTTCTCCGATCCCTTGGGTATTTCATCCTTTAAATTTCCCTCTTTTAAAACTCCTTGTTGCGCCTCCTTTATTTGAGTAGTAAGGTTATTATGAATCATTATATTCATAGATTTTACTCGAATGGGTTCTCTGTCCTTCCTGCTCAAGGGATCGGCTACCACATTTGCCTTCCCCGGGTGGTAACGAATCTCAAAGTCGTAATCATTCAACAATTCAATCCACCTACGCTGCCTCATATTCAGTTGTTTCTGATTAAATATGTGTTGAAGACTTTTGTGGTCGGTATATATAATACTTTTGACCCCATATAAGTAGTGCCTCCAAGTCTTTAATGCAAAAACAACCGCGCCTAATTCCAAATCATGCGTCGTATAATTTTGTTCGTGAATCTTCAATTGTCTAGACGCATAAGCAATCACCTTCGTTCGTTGCATTAATACACAACCGAGACCTTGCTTTGATGCATCACAATAAATCACAAAATCATCATTCCCTTCAGGCAATGACAATATAGGTGCCGTAGTTAGCTTTTTCTTCAATAACTGAAACGCTTTCTCTTGTTCATCATTCCATTCAAATTTCTTCCCTTTATGCGTTAATGCAGTCAAGGGTTTTGCTATTCTGGAAAAGTCTTGGATGAACCTTCTGTAGTAACCAGCTAGTCCTAAAAACTGGCGTATGTGTTTCGGAGTTTTCGGGGTTTCCCACTTTTCAACACTTTCTATCTTTGCCGGATCCACCTTAATACCTTCTTTGTTCACTATGAGACCGAGGAATTGAACTTCTTCCAACCAAAATGCACACTTTGAAAACTTAGCGTACAATTCTTCCTTCCTCAATACTTCTAACACCTTTCTCAAATGTTCACCGTGTTCTTGGTCATTCTTTGAGTAAATAAGTATGTCATCAATGAAAACAATGACAAACTTGTCAAGGTATGGTCCACACACTCGGTTCATAAGGTCCATGAACACAGCTGGTGCATTAGTTAAACCAAACGGCATGACCATAAACTCGTAATGACCGTAACGTGTTCTGAAAGCAGTCTTTGGAATATCATCTTCTTTCACCCGCATTTGATGATACCCGGAACGTAAGTCAATCTTTGAATAAACAGACGAGCCTTGTAGTTGATCAAATAAGTCGTCGATTCTCGGTAGTGGGTAGCGGTTCTTGATGGTAAGTTTGTTCAACTCTCGGTAGTCGATACACAACCTGAATGTACCATCTTTCTTCTTGACAAACAAAACAGGAGCTCCCCACGGTGATGTGCTTGGTCGAATGAAACCACGCTCTAAAAGTTCTTGTAATTGGCTTTGCAGTTCTTTCATCTCGCTGGGTGCGAGTCTGTAAGGAGCACGAGCTATTGGTGCAGCTCCTGGTACAAGATCTATTTGAAATTCAACGGATCGATGTGGGGGTAATCCCGGTAATTCTTTCGGAAATACATCGGGAAATTCTTTTGCAATGGGAACATCATTGATGCTCTTTTCTTCAGTTTGTACTTTCTCGACGTGTGCTAGAACAGCATAGCAACCTTTTCTTATTAGTTTTTGTGCCTTCAAATTACTAATAAGATGTAGCTTCGTGTTGCCCTTTTCTCCGTACACCATTAAGGGTTTTCCTTTTTCTCGTATAATGCGAATTGCATTTTTGTAACAAACGATCTCCGCTTTCACTTCTTTCAACCAGTCCATACCGATTATCACATCAAAACTCCCTAACTCTACTGGTATCAAATCAATCTTAAATGTTTCGCTAACCAGTTTAATTTCTCGATTCCGCATATATTATCTGCTGAAATTAATTTACCATTTGCTAATTCGAGTAAAAATTTACTATCCAAAGGCGTCAATGGACAACTTAATTTAGCACAAAAATCTCTACTCATATAGCTTCTATCCGCACCCGAATCAAATAAAACGTAAGCAGATTTATTGTCAATAAGAAACGTACCCGTAACAAGCTCCGGGTCTTCCTGTGCCTCTACCGCATTAATATTGAAAACTCTTCCACGGCCTTGTCCATTCGTGTTCTCCTGGTTCGGGCAATTTCTAATAATGTGGCCTGGTTTTCCACATTTATAACAAACTACATTGTCATAACTTGCTCCGACACTACTTGCTCCGCCATTACTCATTCCGACACCATTTGTTCCTTTCGTTCTATTAACCCCTGGTCCGTAGACCTCACACTTCGCCGCGCTATGACCATTTCTTTTACACTTGTTGCAAAATTTGGTGCAGAACCCCGAATGATTCTTTTCACACCTTTGGCATAGCTGCTTCTGATTGTTGTTGTTGTTGCGGTTATTATTGTTGTTGGGATGATTGTTGTAGTTGCTGTTGTTGTTGTTGTTGTTGGGCCGTTTGTTGTAGTTGCGATTGATGTTGCGATTGTTGGGATAATTGTTGCGATTATTGTTGTAATTGCTGTTGTTGTTGTATTGGTGATTCTTATCACCATTTTCCTCCCACTTTTTTTTGACTTGCTTCACATTGGCCTCTTCAGCAGTCTGTTCTTTAATTCTTTCTTCAATCTGGTTCACTAGTTTGTGAGCCATTCTACATGCCTGTTGTATGGAGGCGGGCTCGTGTGAACTTATATCTTCTTGGATTCTTTCCGGTAATCCTTTCACAAACGCGTCGATCTTCTCTTCCTCATCTTCGAATGCTCCCGGACACAATAGGCACAATTCTGTGAATCGTCTTTCGTACGTGGTAATATCAAATCCTTGGGTTCGTAACCCTCTAAGTTCTGTCTTGAGCTTATTGACCTCGGTTCTGGGACGGTACTTCTCGTTCATCAAGTGCTTGAATGCTGACCACGGTAGTGCGTACGCATCATCTTGTCCCACTTGCTCTAGATAGGTATTCCACCATGTTAACGCAGAACCTGTGAAGGTATGCGTAGCGTACTTCACTTTGTCCTCTTCAGTACACTTACTTATGGCAAACACCGATTCAACCTTCTCGGTCCACCGTTTCAATCCGATCGGTCCTTCGGTTCCATCAAATTCCAAAGGTTTGCAGGCAGTGAATTCTTTGTAGGTGCATCCTACACGATTTCCTGTACTGCTAGATCCAAGGTTATTGTTGGTATGTAGCGCAGCCTGTACTGCGGCTATGTTTGAAGCTAGAAAAGTACGGAATTCCTCTTCATTCATATTCACGGTGTGTCGAGTAGTCGGTGCCATTTCCTTCAAAATAGTTAAATGGAACAAGTTAATCATACAGAATATTAAGAGTAGTTAATAGTATTTCGTAGCATAATATGAACTCATTTATAAAAGCTTTTTCTTCATATTAGCATTTTATAAGTTTAAATTCGGGTAGTACCTACCCGTTAAGTTCATACTTAGTAGCTAATATACAATTCAACTACTACAATTCTATATGAAAAACTGATTATAATAATATTTCGCGTTCAAACTTTTATACAATATTTTACAAACTTACAATACCGCTTATTTTACATAAAGCATGAAATATAGCACACAATAACTTTGATACAAGATAGTTGTGAAGACAATTCTAGCTAGTACACAAGTCGTTCAGCAAAGGCAATAAAGACACGTAATTCATACGTCCAGAAACAAGTCATGCATTCTGGTTTTACTAGGACTACTTCCCATCCTTGGTCTTGTGCAACATAACCGTTATGGCCGTTGATAAGACAGCGTGTTGTAACGTCATCAAAGGGACGAGGGTTACGTAATGTCCAACAGTCCCGTAACAATCTAAAAACCTCATTTCTTACCCCAATTACTGACTCCGTCACTTGTGGGAACGTTTTGTTTAATAGTTGTAGCCCGATGTTCTTGTTCTCACTTTGGTGAGAAGCGAACATTACTAATCCGTAAGCATAACATGCTTCTTTATGTTGCATGTTAGCCGCTTTTTCTAAATCACTAAGTCCAATATTCGGATATATTGAGTCAAAATAATTTCTTAACCCATTTCGTAAAATAGCATTTGGGTTCCCCGCAATATATGCGTCAAAGTAAACACATCGTAACTTATCGATTTCCCAATGTGATATCCCCCATCTTTCAAACGAAAGTCTCTTATAAACCAAGACATTCTTGGAACGTTCTTCGAATGTCTTACAAACTGATCTCGCCTTAAATAGTTGTGCCGAAGAATTCTGGCCGACTCTAGACAAGATTTCATCAATCATGTCTCCGGGTAGGTCTCTTAAAATATTGGGTTGTCTATCCATTTTGTGTTTTTAAACTGTAAAATAGACAAGAGTTAGATTCATAAAAAAATACTTATTAATACAAGCAATTTTTACATATATCATAAAGCATAAGAACACTATATTCCATATATTACACCACACGAATACAACTATCTTATTCCGACTCGCTCGTTTCTTCTTCTTCGGTTTTGGTTCGTTTTGCCAAGTTTCTAGGGATATATGATGTTCCCCTAATACAAGCCGTCGTTGTCCACATTGGTTTAGAAAAACCTGGTGGTTTAGAGGTTCTCGGGTCATTGTTACAACTTAAGGACTTCGGGGGTTGACGATACATATAAAGTTCATCGGGGTTGGAATTAGATTTCTCTATTTTTATGCCCTTTCCCTTATTATTTTCTTTTGCCTTTTTAAATTCAGTTGGGGTAATTTCTATAACATCATCGGAATTCTCGTCGGAATCCGATTCATCGGAGAATTGGTAATCCTCCCAATATTTTGCTTCCTTGGCGGAAACACCATTGACCATAATTAACTTTGGTCGGTTGGTTGAGGATTTTCTTTTACTTAACCGTTTTATTATTTCCCCCACCGGTTCTATTTCTTCATCCGGTTCCGATTCTTCTTCTGGTTCCGATTCTTCTTCCGGTTCCGACTCTTCTTCCGGTTCCTCTTCGGGAACTTGTGAATCAGTCCACAAATCATTCCAATTTACATTTGACTCTTCATTATTATTAGGTGAGTCAATGGGACTTGTTCTAGAGGTAGACATCTATCACATAATATCAAACACGTTAAGAGATTAATATATCACATAATATTCATATGTTAAAAATATATAGTTTCCAACAAAAATGTTAAGCAATCATTTTTAAAGAAAACACGGTCGAAGTCCAGACTCACTAATGCATCCTAACAAACTCGATAAGACACACTAATGCAAATTTTCTGGTTCTCTAAGACCAACGCTCGGATACCAACTGAAATGTCCCGTTCTTATTGATTAAAAACGTTCCATATTAATTGATTTCGTTGCGAGGTTTTGACCTCTATATGAGACGTTTTTCAAAGACTGCATTCATTTTTAAAACAAACCATAACCTTTATTTCATAAATAAAGGTTTAAAAAGCTTTACGTAGATTATCAAATAATGATAATCTAAAATATCCTGTTTACACACGACCATTACATAATGGTTTACAATACAAATATGTTACATCGAAATCAGTTTCTTGAATGCAGTTTTTACACAATATCATACAAACATGGACTCCAAATCTTGTCCTTATTTTAGTATGCAACAGCGGAAGCTCTTAATATTCACCTGAGAATAAACATGCTTTAAACGTCAACAAAAATGTTGGTGAGTTATAGGTTTAACCTATATATATCAAATCGTAACAATAGACCACAAGATTTCATATTTCAATACACATCCCATACATAGAGATAAAAATCATTCATATGGTGAACACCTGGTAACCGACAATAACAAGATGCATATATAAGAATATCCCCATCATTCCGGGATACCCTTCGGATATGATATAAATTTCGAAGTACTAAAGCATCCGGTACTTTGGATGGGGTTTGTTAGGCCCAATAGATCTATCTTTAGGATTCGCGTCAATTAGGGTGTCTGTTCCCTAATTCTTAGATTACCAGACTTAATAAAAAGCGGCATATTCGATTTCGATAATTCAACCATAGAATGTAGTTTCACGTACTTGTGTCTATTTTGTAAATCATTTATAAAACCTGCATGTATTCTCATCCCAAAAATATTAGATTTTAAAAGTGGGACTATAACTCACTTTCACAGATTTTTACTTCGTCGGGAAGTAAGACTTGGCCACTGGTTGATTCACGAACCTATAACAATATATACATATATATCAAAGTATGTTCAAAATATATTTACAACACTTTTAATATATTTTGATGTTTTAAGTTTATTAAGTCAGCTGTCCTCGTTAGTAACCTACAACTAGTTGTCCACAGTTAGATGTACAGAAATAAATCGATAAATATTATCTTGAATCAATCCACGACCCGGTGTATACGTATCTCAGTATTGATCACAACTCAAACTATATATATTTTGGAATCAACCTCAACCCTGTATAGCTAACTCCAACATTCACATATAGAGTGTCTATGGTTGTTCCGAAATATATATAGATGTGTCGACATGATAGGTCGAAACATTGTATACGTGTCTATGGTATCTCAAGGTTACATAATATACAATACAAGTTGATTAAGTTATGGTTGGAATAGATTTGTTACAAATTTTCACGTAGCTAAAATGAGAAAAATTATCCAATCTTGTTTTACCCATAACTTCTTCATTTTAAATCCGTTTTGAGTGAATCAAATTGCTATGGTTTCTTATTGAACTCTATTTTATGAA